>NC_072737.1:113167349-113362710 GCF_026930045.1 Uloborus diversus | reverse complement strand
TAATACTGCAGTGGGCAGGTAAAAAGCAATATCTGCAAATTTTTTTTTTTTTTTTTTTTTTTTTTGCATTTTTATAACCTATTGCACGTTAGCTTTATCATACAAACTTGTTTACTTGGTTTCTGCTGTAAAAAAATTGCGAAAAAAAAAAAGTCCAATTCCAATATTTCCCTATTGTTAATATTGAATTCTACACACATTTCTTCAAATATCTAAAAAACTCATTTCTGAAGATACTGCCTCCAGTGGTTCAAAAATACATGTAAAAAAAAAATGTTTCTCCTAGATAACAGGACACCCTTCAATATTTTTAGACTTGTGGATAGTAATGTACTGGAAGAAGTTTAGCTCCCTATTTCAACTAAAAGAGGGTGCTCAACCTCCTCCCCCAAACTTCATAGGTATGGGGAGTGGGATTAACAAAATACATTGAAATGAAAAAAGAATGCTACACCTTATCATGTACACTATTAATATGCCTATACATTGCAATAACATAATTATTTACAAAAGAAACAGCTGTGGAAATTTAATGTTTCTAAATTTGTGGCATTTTCAAAGTTATGGCTACTGTTAAATTAAGGGGTCATTGAGCACACTATTTAAATTTGAGTAAAAAGCTAAAACTTTTACAGCATAATACTATTAGTAAGTCTAATTAAAAAAAAAATAGGGAGTGTCCTGGACTCTAGCTGAAAAAAAGTTTTTTTGAACCACCCTAATACTGCGACTTACCTGCTCACGGCAGACTAGCACTCTTTCTGTCCCGTATTAGTGGTTACATTCAAATGATTTTGTACTGAATATTGATACTGCCAATTTCATGATTCATATTTGTTTTAAGGATGAATCATAAAATTGGCTGCTGTTAGATTCAGGCTGCTACCTTATCAATCAAAAACATTTACTTACCAAGTATTGTCACCTTCTCTCTTCAAATGAGTACCAAATTAATTAAAAAAATCCAGACTTTACTCTTAAGTCACCTTGCACTTTGTATGGACTCTACCACCAGTATACCATAAAGATCCATTTGTTTGCTGCATAAAACTAGCTAGAATATAGTATCATGTAATTGCTAGTAAACGAGTCCTTGCAGAATAAGGAATGGCTTAAGAGTGCTAACCCTGAATTTTTGAAACTATGGGGCATAAAACGGTTAGTAAAAATCTGTAGATTTCAATTCTTCAACTTCCTCCGCTTTTGTCTGTTTTTTGTTTTCAGAAAATAGTCAGTAAGTCAGTATTTTGCGCAAACTTTCCAAAAGTTCATTTCAAAAAAAAAAAAAAAAACAGCATCATTATTTTTCCTGTTTTTTTTATAAACTTTGTAAAATGCTTAAAAAGTGAAATATTCCCAATATTGCTACCTAATTGTGTTAGCTTGGTAGAATCTGCGTTGTTTGAAAATAATCCTTTGCTCTTTTGTTGGATGGGAATCAATATTATTATTATTTTGTGGCAAACATAACTTCTTTTTAGTATACTTTCCATAAAGTTTTTAAGAAAAGAACAAATATATGCTAAAAATAAGTAAAATGAGAGTATTATTTTATTTGTAAGTTACTTCAGGAGAGACTTTAAGAACAGATTTATGAAGAAAGTTAATTATAATTTTGTACATGTGTGTGCTTTTGAACTCTCTTAAGCATTCTCAATTTCCTCTTATTTTTTATGAACAGGTGACTAGAGTGGTATTATTATGGGTCAACAATCATTTCACCGATTTTGAGACTGATCCCGAAATGATGGAATTCCTGGAAAAATTTGAAGCAGGTTTAGAGAAAGAAGTAAGTAAAACATTTATTATTTTCTGTACTTATGTCTAGTAACCTAGTAACAGGGTTCGTACGGTTCATGGAAATCCTGGAAAGTCATGGAAAAAAAAATAAGCGAATTTCAGACCTGGAAAAGTCATGGAAAATTGGAATTTTCATTGAAAGTCATGGAAATTTATTTCAAGTCATGGAAAAATGTCCTGGACAAAGAAAAAGTAACAGTAACTAAAGGAGCATTAAAAATCTTGAGTGATTTAACAGTATAGCGCATAAAAGCTATTAAAAGTGGAAAATAGAACAATCCCAAAATCAAATCTGAATTTTGAAATCTCATTGCATCCACTTCTTTCGCAGCCGCTTGCCTTTTTTTGCGATGTGATTTTACTGCTTGGACGTGACTTAAAAAGCAGTTCAATTGCATCCGAGTTCGATTCCATCACTCGTAAGAACTTTATTATTAAATTTATCAGAGTTTATCTTAATTTGTTGAAGGTTTTAGAAAATAAAGATCTTTAGTCAGACGAAAGAATACAGAAAAAGAGGAATTCTAATACTCTAAAACAGTAGTGCCCAACACACTACCTGCAAAACTAATTATGCGACCCACTGCTGTGTTCAATGTCGGGAATCAAACATGTTCTGGAATTTGTGAACCTATCAATTTATATGCATTTGAAAATGTGCAAAAAAGTAAGCAAAACAAGTATACTTTTGAATCGGAAGATTGATTCATTACTGAATGGTTCTATCAAAAAAAATCTGGTTTAGAAACATAAAAAAACTAAACTATGTGGCTTTACTTTAAAGAACCAAAATACTGTCAAGTTACGTGGATGATTAAATGCACTGTTGGATACTAAAAGGCAACTTTTGAAACGTAGTTGATGACTCATTCAACCTTTGTCCTATTCATTATCATTCTGCCTGTTTATAAAACAAATACAGTGGCTCCCAAAAGTCTTCGTACACCTACGACTTTCAACGAAACAGGCCCCAATCCATTGGTAAGAATTAATATTTCAGAATAGGTATTTAATTATAAGATCTATTATCAATTTTCAACAAAGCTACATGAAAAGTTTTTAAAAAATATTAACACTTAATGTTTTAAAAATCAAAAACCAAAAAGTGCTGGAAATTTTATCTCACAAAAGTCTTCGTACACTTTATAAAATGTCTATATATTATTGAATAATCTAACTTTTGAATAAGTTATCAATCAGTAGAATATCATACAGTACTCATAACACCTTTTAAACGTCTGGGAATAGATTTCATTCTTTTTCTTTCTTTTTTTTTTTGCGTAATTTCTGAGTAAGTGTTCAACCACACTTCAAGTCTTACTGCTTCTAGCTCTATTTTCGTTTTAAAGCCCTATTTTCGTAATCTAGCCTCCAGATATGTCTAAATACGCTACATTAAGTTAAAATCTGGAGATTGAGGGGTATTTTCTAAACTTTAGGACAATTTTTGAGGCACTAGACGCAAACGTTGAAAACTGTGTGCTTCTTATCGTTATCTTGATAAAAAACTAAGTTGTTTCCGATAACCAAATTTTTGGCTAAGAGTTAAAAATTGGCTTTTAAAATATTTAAAGGAACAGCATGATTCTATATTTCATCAAAAAATTACAAACTACCAAGTCCTGATGCTGATATGCACCCTCACACTAGAACACCTCCACCGTCCTGATTAACTGATCCAATTAAGTTCTTAAGATTAAGTTCCTAATTTTTTCTTGTACTTATAGTTACACAACAATTCAAACAAAAATGTTGAATTAATTTTTATCTGTAAGTAAAACGTGATTCTAAAATGTTTTTAGCTTATTTATCACTGATTTTGCGACGAAAAGCGTAAGCTTTCTGTTTTTCGCACGACCAAGAAAATTTCTGCGGGAAGAGGTCCCATTTAATCCAGCTAATCAGAGAACTTGGCGAACAATTTTAGGTGAAAAATAAATGTAAAATGTTTCATTCAACTCTGCAGAAACTTTTACAGCACTCAAATGTGTATTTTTCATAAATTTTTTAACTTTAAATCTCCGATCACGTTTTGTCAACTTTGCCGGTTGACCTTTTCTTACCTTGTTTTCGGTCTGATTCCTTTCTTTAAAGCATTTTATCAAGCACTTTACTATACACAAACAAATGAATTAACTAATTTAGAGACATTTCAAGCCAATTTGCCACTACTGTGGGGAAAAAAATTCAAATTTTGAATGGTGTTTGCGGTTTTTTACGAATACCAGCCATTTTACAGTAATAAGCACAATATTAAGGAATAAATAAACAAAAAATTAAAGCCAAATGACTTATAAGGGTCAACACAATGCAAAAATATTAATAAAACGGCATATGATAATTTTAATCATGAATTTATTCGAAAATATTTGAGTGTATGATGACTTTTGTGACGTGTTATTTCTCTGTCTCTTCGTTTTCTGACCCATTTCAAAAAGAAGATCCGTCAATATTTTGAAAAAACCAATGGGTTGTATTTAGAATGACATAGGAATGATGTGAAAAAATATTGGACTTCATATTCGAATTCAGTTTTGAGTTATTTTGGTTTTACTAAAAAATTTCAAAGTGTACGAACACTTTTGGGAGCCACTGTATCAGACATTTAAGCATCATCATATTCGTTTCACTGCATTTTTATTTTTACTTTATTTAAATTTATATGTCGAAGACAAATAAGAATAGTATTTTAAGTGTACACTTACATTTTGTCCATTACGAGTAAGTGCTTCAATGAGGTTGTGGCATTCATGCAGATGTTTTGCTAATACTCATTTCCAAAAATTAGCAAGTTTGAGATTAAATAGTGTGTAACGAGGTCATGAAAATTTTCATTGAAGTCATGAAAAAGTCTTGGAAAAGTCATGGAATTTTTTCATCCAAATGGAGTATGAACCCTGTAGTAAGCTCAGTACTGTTATAGAAAATGCTGGTATTTTCGAACTATTTTCAATTTCATAATATCAGTATTTGCTGAGGTAAAATACTGGTATTTTTGATACTAGCTGAAAATAAAAAGTAAGTATAAATAAGTTAAAAGTGAAATAAATATTTTCACTTTAACTTATTCAATATCTACTGCTATTTTAAATGTGTACAGTCTGATCCCGATTTACGCTAGGAATGTGTTCCAAGACTCCTCGTGTAAGTCGAAATTTCACGTTGTGGAAAAGTGTTGTGTATGATTTTTTTTATTATCATACCCAATCATGTTAGACATTTTAAAACACATTTTAAACTGTTTTAGTCCATTTTTCAACTATGTATTACTGTTTCTTACATACAGAACTGAATTTTTACCGTATTTTTAAAAAAGCTGCATTATTCAACATAAAATACTGTTACCATCTACAAAGTCAATGATCCAATGGGAGAGAGGGGCATAAAAATAAAACATGATACGTACAGTAGATAGTAATAATAAAGCACTGCACTGTAAGAGTACAGTAGATACAAGAAGTTACATTTATAATTTAAAAATTGAAGATGATGATTTATGCTGCGCAATATGATTGTCATTGTAATATATTTTTCAATACAGTAGCTTCGCATTTACATTAAAACATTTACACCTATGGTGACACCCCTCCTTCAGGGTCTCTATAATCTACAATACAAGAGCAGATTGTTTGCATTTTACTTAAACACTACTCTGTGAGCTTCATATTAAAACTTAAGTCTGGACTAATATGGATTGCCTTCTCTTGACTTTTAATTGTATGTATGAATTATTTACTCACACTTTATTGTCGGGTCACCTTCGACCCACTTTGTAGTGGTTCAAGCGTATCAAGAATTTTTACCTTTTCTTAAATTGTCACAAACTTTCGATTTTTGTTTCCATCTTCAAACTTGAGATGAAACAGTGTGCCAGGTTGCCACAATATTTCATCACCTTTCATATTTAGAATAAATAAATGAAAAATGAGGATTGGGGTGATATAAACACACTAATAAAGCTATGTCTAGAGTGCGGTGTGTGGGAAACTTGCGCAGTCAGTGATGCTAAAAAGATGAAAGTACATTCACGAAGTCAATGTTCAACAGTAAATAACAAAGCCGAAACTTAGCACCGCGATTCCTTTCCAAATATTCTCGCATTGAGAATGAGAAATTCGCTTTAGCAATAAAATTTGTTGCTCCTGAAAAACTCACGTTATATAGCCATTTCTCGCAAGTCGGATCGCATTGTAGCAGGAGTTGACTGTATTTCTTTTTTGATGTGACTACCAAAATCAAGCTGTTGATGTAAAAATTGGACTTTAAAAGCACGAGTGAATAGAATGTCAATTGATAAGCGAAAGATAGTTGCAGAAAGAATACAAAATGATATTTTCATCACTAGATGATATGATGAATTGCACGTTGGTTTTATCGTGGCTTGTGATTTTTATTTCTTCTACTTCCTTGATCACTCACTTGCCCTTATGTATAAGTTAATAAGTTTAATTACAAATATATTTGATATGAAATCCAACCATCAACTACAGCAGTACATTTTGATATTGATGTTTTTCAACTGTACTGAATTTCAAGAAAAAGCTGTTCTTGTTAGTATAACAAATGTTAATTTATTGTCACCAGTATTGATTTGCTGTCCTGTCTTGTTATTTTGCTGTACACTTGGCAAGACATTTAGAAATTATTTTATTTGTGCTTGCATTTAAACATTCTTTGCTGTTTAAACACAATATTAATCCCCCCCTCGAGATGGTAACTTTTTTGCTTAAATTTTGTTCAGTTGTACATTCCCATTGAAAAAACTCAAAACTTGATACTTAATTTAAATTAACTTAGATACTTTTTATTTCCAGAAGATGCAAAGTCAGTTGAGGTTATTGAACATTGCTTGTGCAACAAAAGCTCGCAACAGGACTGTGACTTTGGCTAGATCTACACGAGATGAAGTTCTGCATTTCCATATACTTGGAGGCTACGAAAGAGGGTTTGGAGTGTTTGTTTCTAAAGTCGACAAAGGATCCAAAGCTGAAGAAGTTGGCTTGAAAAGAGGAGATCAGGTGATTTCATGTTCCCAAAATATTATGCTTTTTTCTTTTCTTTCTTTTTTTTTTCGTGATTGCACAAATAATTGTAACTGCCCTACCATAGAAAGAATCGAAAATATGAATTATTTGGGTATAACTTTTATTGAAAATTTAAAATGGAAATGCCATACTGATAAACTTATGAAGAAATTAAGAGGTAGAATACATTGCTTTATCTATTGAGAAATAAAGTTGGGAAAAAGTTAGATGTTTATTTTATGCTTGGATAAACTCAATAATTACGTACGGTAATTGTGCTTGGGGAGGTGATTATGAGACAAATCTAACCGATTTAAATAGAACTTATGCAAAAATTTTGAAAATAATTTATGGATCTAAACAAGAATTTAATAAAAACGATACTATTTTACAAGAGTCAAAGAAAATCTATAATATCAGAGAAATATATGCACAGAGGATATTGTATTTTTGCATAACAACAATTACTGGTTTGAAATTAATGAAAAACAATATAATACTCGAATTTCAGGTAAACAATATAAAGTTATAAAACCAAATAAAACTACAGTAAAACCTGTAAAGTTGACCACCCTTGTAAGTTGACCACCTGTCTATGTTGACCGCTTTTGTCAGGAACGGAATTAGCCCAATCTCATATAATGAAGGGAAACCTCTGTAACTTGACCACCTCTCTATCTTGACCACCTGTCTATCTTGACCACTAATGTACGCCAAATTTGGTCTGGAGTATTGTAAAAAACCCTTTGTAAGTTGACCACTTGGTTTATTTTTTTTAACTTTCTTCAGCATATTATTTTATTTTATTATTTATTTATTTATTATATATAATGAAAATATATATATATATATATTTTTGACAGCTTTCAAAGAATGTTTTTAATGCTTTGATGACATACTAGCATTTTCCTAACTTAACAGCAGCATAAAGCTTATGCTGCTCTTTATTCTCCAAACTTGTTTTTCATTTGTTGCTCTATTTGAGATAGCTTTTTGTACTCTGTTCAATGAAAATAGGTGTCAGTAGAAAAGTTCAAAGTCTTTTCTTTCGGTTGCAATATGTTGTGGCAACACAGGAATTCTGCTTTCTGGGGCCCGGATCTATACATTTTGGGTCCCCGTGCAACAAAATATGTAGGGCCCCTTCCTACTATCCAGCAGTGTCTATTTGTAAAGCAAATAAGCCTTAGTGCTAGTTTTTTTTGTTTTTTTTTCATTTTTCTTCAATTTCTAGGGCTGTTAGCCCCTTTACGGACGCGGGCCCCTCGCACAGCGGGTACACAGATCTGGGCCTGCTAATGAGTAATGAATAAAGTTACATGTTTCTGGTGCAAGGGATTAAGAGATAATAAGGCATTTTAATTTTGGCTTTATGAACTGGGAGAGTCGAGTTTGTTGCTTTTTGTGCTATAAGTTTTACATAAAAAGGCTTCAAAAGGAAACTTAGTGGAACTTGAAATTAATAAAAAGTATGAAATATTAAAAGTAATTGAAAATGGAGAAAGCCTGAGAAAATTAGCTGGCACATATGGAATTTCTAAACCTACAATGTCTAATATAGTTAAAAACAAAGGAAAAATAACAAAAGTATTTGAATAGTGTTTTTAATTATTGTTTCACTTTCAATATTGTTAAACAATGAAAGTGGAGTTGAACAGAAAGAGTACCCAAGGGTGAATTCCTCAAAACAAATGAATACATGGTGCAAGAAATGACAAAAATAAAAAAAAACATTACCGCCCTTTATAAGTTGACCACCTGTCTAAGTTGACCACCAAAGTACTGCACCGCGAGTGGTCAACTTACACAGGTTTTACTGTATTATTAAAAAGCAATTCTTTTTCTTTGCACTGCGGCTGTTTAATGAAGATGTTAGGAATAAGAAGAACTTCAAAAAATATAAACAAGGGGTCAATGAATATATACAAAATAACGACATTCTATCAATAATTAACTTTTAGCTGATAAAATATACTGACTTGCCAACCGGGGGGAGGGGGGATTTTGTATTATATTTTTTATAATATAAAATGTTTCAATGCGAGTTATTATGTTTTTTTTTTCTGGAGTCAAACAGTCAAATTATTGTTCTGTGTGAAATATTTATTACTTGTGTAAAATTAATTTGTAAATATTATACTGTTTAATACATATTTGTGTTTGTACTCCATATTAAACCGATTAAATAACACTGCGGACAGTGCCTTTGGCGCTGTTTAGTGTTGAATTTACTACAACTCATGTTGAACTATAATCAAGAGTTTCTTTATGTTTTGTTATTGACGTTTGTAATTTATGTTTTATAATTTGTATGTTTTAACTTTATTTTATTTTGCTTACTGTTATGTATGTGTGTTTTGTTAATAAATCTTATCTGTGTATATATATTTTTTTAACTAATTATTAATCAAGGTTTTTTTTTTTTTTTAATTAAATTTCAGATTTTGGAAGTGAATGGTCAAAGTTTTGAACATATGAGTCATGCTCGTGCATTAGAGGTCCTTAGAGGAACAACACATCTTTGCATTACTGTGAGATCTAATTTATTAGGTAAGCTTTTCCTAATTAAATGCACCAATTTTTCGTACATGTGACACATTTATGTATATGAACATAGGCTTAGTTGATTTTAGGTGTGATATATAAGATATTTTGTCTTATTTCCTTTTAGCATTAAATCTCCATGTGCAACTATAAATATTAACTCATAATTTGCAGGGATTTTTTTTTTATTAACCCGTAACAGGGGAGGTGAAAAAGTAGGACGTGAGAGATCTCAGAGATCATTCCATTTAAAAAATTCTTTAAAATCCTGTAATCAAGATACATTCCTGTAAGTTCTCTCAGATATGCTTCGTGCTTTTATTAGCACGGGGAAAAAATATTTTTGAACTTTGAATCGAAATATACCTTTTCCGAGGAAATGTTTCTAAGAGTCTTAAGATTTTTCAACAAAATCATATGCTGCAGTAAATAACTAACTGCTTGTAGCAAAAATGAATCTATTATTTATTAATGATTTCATTTTAGTTGTTTAATATATACAGAACATTTTAGTACCAGAAAATTGATTATATGAAGTTACGAGAAAATTTGACAGCCCTTTAACTATTAGTATTTTGCGTCGTATTTCGAGGTAATTCAGCCTACATTGTCCCTAGAATATCATTACATAATGTTAGTGAACATTTCAAACAATTCTCAACCTCATAACGCGAGTAAAATAAATATGCTTCTATCTGCGGCTCTAACGTTAAGAGCCTAATGTCTACAACTGCCGAAAATAGTAACACTGAAGGGGAGGTGTGGTCACACAGACCACTTCTGGGCTATTTCACAGTATTTTCGATATTTATGTAGAGTCTGTAATGTGACCTTTTTTTTGCCATAACTTTTTAATTTACTGTTTGATTTGCAAATTATTTTAATTTGAGTTAGTGTGTTTGTAGAAAAAGTTCAAAATAAAATAATATGCAAATCAAACAGTAAATTAAAAAGTTATGGTAAAAAGAGGCCCCGTTACGGATTCTACATAAATGTCAAATACCGTGAAATGGCCCTTCTAAAGAATGCAATGAAATTTAAACCAGATGCACTTGCCTAAAGATACTGATAAGCAAGGGGTGTTCAAGGTCACAAAACAAAAAGCTATTGGGAAAAACAATACTAATTGAACCGAAAATGAAATAGGAGTGATCGGATGAACTTTTAAGCGATCTGTGAGACCGCATCTCCCCTTAAGGGTTAATAATGTATACCATTGCTGACGAGTTTTCAATGATTTGTTGTATCGAAAAACAAGCATTTCGCTAGTTTAGGTACAGAAACTAAGAGATCTCCAATACAAATTTTCATCACGAATCTTTATTTAATAGTGTTGGTGGGGATTTTTCTTCAGTGCCTGGCTTTTAGTTATTAATACAAAATATTTTGCCAGCCTGCTTCAAATTTTTGCTATTCTTTACTCTTTGAATTATAAGCTATTATCGTAAAGTGATTTTTCCTCTAATTGGCGAAATTCTGTGATTTTCAATCTTCAGATTGACAGGAGTGCAAAAGCAAGAGGGGTGGCAATTTGCCAATAATTTTGTAAAAGTATTTCATGATTTTTGAGTAAAACACTTAAATGATTTTTTTTTTTTGTATTAAAATTAGTTATAAGAGAAGAAGAATTTTACAGGTATGGAGTATTGTTCCCCTGAGTCAGCTTACTGCATCTACCTAGCAGTGGCGTACCTGGAAGAGGACTAAGTGATTGCTTTCAGCTCTGGATGATCCTTTTTAAGGGGGGGGGGGGGCATTTTAACTCTTGATAAAAAAAGAAATATTTTGAAAAATTATTCAAATAAATAAATAGATACACTATCTAGTACAACTTAAAAAGGGAGAAAACTCCTCCCAACATTACCAAAGATCGTACAAAACTTTTTAAACCAACAATTTCAAAAAATGTTCGAGGGAGAAACCTCCCGGGTCCCTATCTCCGAACGAATAATTTAGATTGTTAATTACTTAGATCTTGATCTAGTAATGACTCCCTTCTCCCTCCTAAACCACAAGCTGAATGCTTTCTCCATCTCTCTGTTCTTGTATATGCGTTTGAAACAATGAAAGGATCAAATCTGTCAATCTCCCCCCCCCCCCTTTTCAAGCACACAAATCAGTTGTTTTCTGACTGCCCCAATTGAATTAATATTTGTTTTAGTTTTCTAATCATAAAGAATCTTTGCAATTTTTAAATTTTTTTAAAGTTGTTTTTTCTTTATTTTAGTTACAGTATAAATTGTGTTTATTGGATAAACATTCTTCTTGGGTATTTGAACAAAATTTAAAAATCAATATCCTTTTGAAAAAAAAATGCTTTGTCATAGATAGAACTGAGAAATGTACAGTGTCTTTGGTTCAAGGACGAACAATATTAGTGTTTCATAAAGCTAATGTAATTGATTTTGTTGAATGTCTCTTATTTAATGGTGGGGGGAGGCTATTCCTAAAGTTCGCCAGGGGCGCTAGACCGCATAGGTACGGCCCTATTTCTCCAAGTTAAAGAACAGATACATTGTTTCCAGTGCACTATTTTTCTGCATCCTGCACAAGAATATGATTTTTCTTTTTTCAACTATTTTTTAAGAGAAGTAAATAAAGTTGTTAGAAAGTAAATAAAGGAAATATCTTTTTTATTTTCATTAAAATTTTAGTTTGAAAATAGAGATTCACTTTATAAAATCCATAAAAAATCTATTAAACCTTATAAAACTACCAGTTATAAAAGAAGCAGCAGTTCCTAATAAGCAATCTGGTGAAAGAAAATTGATATTGTTTCAAAACGTGTTTATTTCCATAGGGTTAAAAAAAGTAATAATGAAATAGCATTTACCTCTATTTTGCTGAGTTTTGCCATTTTCTATCTTCAGATTTGCAGAGTTAAGCAAAAAACGAACAGCTTTTTTTGTATTTGAGCAAAAAGCCTGAAATTAAAATTGTACTACTTAGTAATAATATAGTTTTTTTTTCTTTTTTTTTTATTCAATAAAATAAAGTTTTCATTTTATTATTACAAAATGTTTCATTTTGTCAAATCATTTTTGCCTATTTTGTTTCTGCAGCTTGCCTTTTTTTTAAATTTTCAATTTTTGTAAATCTGCATTTTTAGGTAAATTGGTGGGTGCATATTTTGGTACTCTAATCTAGATCAAAAAGTGTTATAATATTGCTGATAAATGTATTGTAACAGTAAGCAAGAGAGACAAGAATTCCATGAATTTTTGCTTAAATTAATTTCTGTTTCAATGGAATACTTCTGTAGTTGTATTTATTTTGTTTTTCATATTTTCCAAGGTGATTTCCAAAAATAATTTCTTTGAACTTTAATCTTTATAGGTTTCAAAGAAATGCTAAATACTCCCGAAAATTCTCCACATTCGAGAAGTCGCAAAGCTTCAGAAATCGCTAGATTGCAACATGATCCCCAAGCCAGGTTATCAACGCATTTTGACTGGAATGATGTTACTTTTCCATTAGGAGTGAGTGGCTATCCACTTGACGTAGTCCCTGTTTTCCAAGCACCTACTTCACCTACAAAGGCTGTCAGGTCTAACAGCAATAACAGCGGAGATCTGAAGAAAGAAGAGAAGAAGGGATTTATGACACTAGGCAATCGAGCTAAGCTTAAGAAAGCTATTGTAAAAATGATCATACCAAAGACACTTAATCAGTAAGATATAATTCTTATGTGTTTTTATTTAATTAGATTTTGAAATATATTTCTAGATAATGTTAAATATCTTACTTGACTGTCCAAAATATGGTTGTAATAAGTTATTCTTAACTTTTTTGGCATTTCTTAAGGGTTCATTATTTTGTTCTACATTTGGATTCACATAACTACGAACTTCTATAGTTTAGTTTTTGAATTTTGTTATTTTATTTTTTTCAAGGAAAGGTCTGAAAATTTACAAATGTTATTTTATTTAATTTTCCCAATCTCTTTTTGGAAGGAAGGAGGAGAGAAATAGACAACCCAAATGATTCTTGTGATACATTGCCAACACAAAAAACACTTTGCTCTTGTTACCACTTCAAATATCTATAAATGCATAACCAGCCGTAACCAGATTTTGTATAATGCTTAAAAGTGTTTAGGCTGTAATTTTAATTTTTTTTATTAAAAATGTTTCCAACTTCAAACATGGCTTGAATTTTGTTGCACTTAATAGAATTCGGAATATTCACTCCCATTAAGCAGACTATGAAGTTTGTTCAATAATGACCAATTTACTTTTAGTGCATCCAAAATAAAATATTACTCAACTATTATTTGCTACATTAGCTTCATGTCAAGAAGTTATCCACTAATGATGCATTTTAGTAGATTCTTTATTGGAATTCATTTATTCTGAGATTTTTAACTGTAACCTCATGCAAAGAAATTCATACCAGTTTTTTATATTTTTTTGAGAATTTCCAAAAATCTGATTTTAGTACTCGGAAACAATTGAGAAGCCTCCCTGGTCCTAGTTTAATGTCTCACTATTAATAGATAGCATTCTTAATTCAACTAAGAAACCCTTTAACAAAAGTTCTGCATGCACCTAATGCTTTTAATGTAATAAAATTTGTGGAACTGTAAAGAGTAAGTATTCATTTATTTTATTTTAGTGAATCTCAGTTGAACAGCTCTGATGATAGCCTGTATTCAATCCACAGTGGAAGTAGTGGTGGTTCTGGGGGGTTAGGTGTAAGGACAGCATCACCTCATAGGACTGCAGGTGGGACCTTGTATCATAGTCACAGTAATCCTGATTTGTCGTCATTAACTGCCTTAAATGAACAGTCATTATCACTCGACTACCCTGAGCATGTTCTCAAAATTTATAAATCGGACCAGACATTTAAGTTCCTTCTTGTTCATAAGGTGAGTACTTTTTTTTTTTTATAAATATTGAATAATATTATTTCTTGTTCATTTATGTAGCTGTTATGCCAATACATAAGAATTCTCTTAATAGCTGTACAATGTACACACCTCTAAAAATAGATTTAAAAATAAAAATTTTAAGAGACTTTTTTTTTACTGCTATTTTTTTGAAAACTTATAGCTTATATTAAAAATTGTTGTTTCTGATGAATGGAGTAGATCCCGCTCAAAGATTTCAGATCTATGTTGTTGTTTTTTTTCTAAACTGTCATCTGAATAAGTAAAAATTTTTATGTCTACATTCTTTTATGAAAAGTAGTTATGTTGTTTAATGACTGTAGGCCATTTAATATTCATTTTTTTTTAATCAATGGATTGTATTTTTAGGAAACCACTGCTAGGGAAGTAGTAATGTTGTCGTTACGAGAATTTGGCATATCGGACCCTAGCAGGTTAGTATTTGGTTTTGGAGTATAAGTGCTAATCAAGTTGACAACTTTCTTTGAAGATATTTAAGAAATTTTTTCTTTTTTAGTAATTATTCATTACGAGAAGTTTCTGTTGGAGATGGTGGTGTTGTTAAACAACGTCGATTGCCAGACCAATTGCAGAATTTAGCTGAAAGGATTGGTTTGAGCAGTCGTTATTATTTGAAGAATAATTCTTCAACAGAGCCTCTTGTTCCTGATGAATTAGCTACAGTAAGTTTGGACGTTACTTCTGTTATGTAATATTTGTAACCATCTCTACTCATAATTTCAAAATCATCCACTGTAAAATATTTATTGCATTAATATTGACGCCTTTTTGCTATCTACAGTTCCTTAAAATGTTCATTTTATACTTCATAAGCAATGGAAACAAAAATATATTTTGAAAATGGCAATACTCAGCATTGTGAATGCAAGAGTGCTCATCCCCTCAAGAGCAAGAGTTCTCTCCCCTCCCCCCAAATGCCCCTTAGGTAGGAGCACCCCCTAAAAAAGAGGAAAATACCCCTTAAAACACCCCCTCTATGGAATTCAATGGCACATGCTGTGCCATGATCCTCTCCTCCCCCCAACCCTGGTAAATTGTGAAACTTCAATAATTCAAAGTTGCAGACGAATTAAAAAAGAAGTGAGTTTTGAAAAATTTGGCTTATAGAAAGCAAAAACAAAACTATAAAGTAAAATGAAATTTTACCATTGGCACTTATTTAATTTATAATACAGTTGGCTCTCTGTTTAACGACTTTCAAGAGGCCACAAAATATCGTGCTTAAGTAGAAAGCGTCCTTAAATAGAATGCTTTTAAAACTATAGTGGAAAATCTGGGACTGTGAAAAGCCATCTTTAAAAAGAGAAAGAGAGAGCCAACTGTATTAGCAAAAATGATAGAATAATGTATCAAGGAGATTATATCTATATATATATACTTGACATAATTAACCTGTAATATAATTATTTAAACTTGGGAAAACAAATTAAATTTCAATGCTGAAAAATAGCATTTTTTAAAAAAAAACTAGTTGCAAATAGTGGGCTTACAAAGTTTTAAGTTTCTGCCTTATTGCCTTTTTTGGTTTTGTTATGCATAAATTTGAATAGTTTTTGTGAAAAAATCTTTTTTCATTTTTAAATAAGTAATTAGCATAAATAACTTTTAAGAAAATCTATAGTTACTTCTGTGTGGTTGTTTTGAAAACTGAAAAATCATTTTTTCCATGACACTAATAATAATAGCAAGAAACTAATTGTTGTGAATAGGCATATTGCTGTGGGCAGGATAACGGCAATATTTCCAGAAGTAATTTTTGAGCTTACTCGTTTTGGATTCAATAAGAATAATAGAGAAATGTTGGAATTAGACTTTTTTTTTCGCACGTTTTTTCAACGGAAACCAAATAAGCAAGCTCATACAAAAAAGCTAATGTACAATAAATAACAAAAGTGCAAAAAAATGAAAAATGAAAGATTTGCGGTTACTGCCTTTCACCTGCTCACTGCAGTATAATCTCTATATATTGAAAAAAAGAAGGGTCAAAGAAATTTTAATAGAAAATCTGGCAGGCCTGCATCCAGGAGATACCATAGCACCTACCGCCTTGAAATTCGATACAAAATTACTTCACGCCCTGGTGGTTTGTGTCTGGGGTCTTATTTTTTTAATTTCGAATTAGTTTTTTTGTAATTAATTAAGCTAAAATTTCATGTTAATTACGTATTAAAGGGGTGAAAGACTGCCCACACCCTTTAACGTTTTATGTCATTGGAAAGAAATTTTCTTTTCTGTATCAAATAAAGCATTTTCCAATTTTCTGAATTATTGGAACAGCAGATATAAGGGTTCTATTTTACCAATAAGTCCTAGGTTCAACTCAATTCAAGCCCGCAGCTAAAAAGCAAAATATATTACTAGAGCCATGAACTTGAAAGCGACTTTTCAAACGTTCAAAACTACTGTTTTGCAATGCTCAAAGCCCCTTAACACCAATAGCTGTTTAAGCTGTTACAAGTTTGTTTGGAACCCCGGAAAGGAATACTCCTTAAAGCACTTTTTTAAAAATATATTTCGGCCATGCATTTTTCTGTCAAGTTCTTTTTGTCTTTAGGTGGGAGAGGGATTGTTTTCTAATTATGAGCTCTTTACTTTATTCTCATTTCATTCGGATTTTCGTTTTGTTCAAAACGGAGCTCATTATTCGTTTTTTAATGTGATTCGTTCTAATAGACAATTTAAATCTTTGGGAATCAAATAAGATTGAGAAGCAATCTTCGGGGATTGGTGAGTGTCTGTGAGCAGGTGGTAGGGCCCCTTAGTTTATATTATAAAAGCAAAAAGTTATTAATGAGTAGATGTTTCTTAATGTATATTTTGTTTTTATGAAGCATTTAGTTGTCAACTTTTTGCTTCAAATAATATATCTGTAACGCTTCTAAATTTTTCTTTTAATTAGATTTTTGATTTTTAGGAGCTTTTGCGGGACAGTCAAGTGCACTTCTTACATTTAAATAGTGTGGAGGTAGCCACACAATTAACACTAGAAGATTTTAGTACGTTTAGACAAATTGAACCTACTGAATACATAGATGATTTATTTGAAGTTAGCTCTAAGTATGGAATTCCACAATTATCAAAGTTTGCTGAGGTTAGTATTAAAATCTTTTGTCATTTTGTGCAGTTCACTCTAATATAGACCACCTGCTATAGTGTAAAAAAAGCTTTAATAGTTTGATTTTTTTCCTCCCCAGTTTGTAAAAAATCCCTAACTAATTTTGTTATTTTATAAAGGGCTTATTTATTTAATTAACTTAAGGCTATAATTTGTGGAACTTTTTTTATTTGTATGTGTGTGTATGAATTGCTGCTTGATTTAAAGGTATGAAAGATCTTACAGTATGCTTTTCCCCCTGACTAAACACTTAATCAGTGGTGCACACAAGGGGAGGGTCCATGTGATCCGGACCCCTCCCATGGCTCTTGAGCTATTTTAATTGACTATAATTCTATGTATGTAGTACATAAACTAATTCCAAGTAAAGGTAACCATAATTTGAGATTTAATAAGTGAAAAAATAAAATGCATTTTCTCTTTCTTCCCCTACAAGATTGAACTGTGTGTGAACATAAATTATTCTAAACCAATGATTTTGCATTGCTGTTTTTGTTTTTATCAATGAGAAAAGTATATACATTCATTCCTGTGCTTTCTGATAGTTTAATTAAGTATTTGCTATTCATAAATTTATTTTATTAACTAATTTTTCAATATTTAAAAAAAATTCTTTTTGTTCCCAACCATTGATTAAATTAAAAGAATATGCTTGAATAGGTGTTGGAGTATGATGTGAGAATGGTGGATCTTCCTGTGTGTGCCACTGCCCTGAATAATTGACATTTGAGATTTACTTTATAACTGATGCCATGTCGTAATGTATAAAATGGATTTTGTAAATTTACCTCTGTTTCGGTGCACTAAGCAAAGGGGTTCTTCAGAATAATGATACAGGCAGTGATTTTGCTAGGTTTATTTTAAGGCATGAAAATACTCTTGCAGAGTTTTTAGAGGTTCAAAATTCCTTTTTGGAGGAATGAAAGATAAGACCACAGTGAACACTAATTGGTATCAATTTTATAAAAACTCTGAAATGAAATGCAAAATTAGATGTCCTTGAGGGAACAAATGTATGCTGTTTTGATTTTTTTTAACATTTAGGCATCTTGTATTTTAAATTAATAACAAAAAATTCAAGTCAATTATTTTAAAAATTCCTTATGTTTTTTCTTTTTTTCAAGATGTTAAATTATGTTTGAAATTCAATGTGTGAAAATATGCATGACTGAGTTGTTTGGTTGTATTTCCAATTTTGGATGTAAGTTATATATGTTTATGGGGGTGTTAAAAATATCTTTGGATACCGGTGTATGCAATTTTTATCCAATCACATTATTTCATTTCAATTTTCATGCTATAGTTAGTAACAGACGATGATTTCCAATGTATTTACAAACTTGTGTTTCAAGAAAATTTTTGTGACCTTTTTGAAATTTACTAGTATATAAATATTCAACTATTTTAAGAGCTTAATTTTAGTAATTTATGTTTAGCTTAGTGTAGTAATTTATGATATTTGTTTATTTTCAAAAATTATATTTTCAGTTGGTAAATCGAGAGATGTTTTGGGTAGTTACTGAAGTATGTGCGGAACATCAATTAATCCGAAGAATGAAAATTGTTAAGCAGTTTATCAAAGTTGCAAGTTAGTATATTCTTCAAGTTTTAAAGAGATCATGTGCAGTAAATTATGTTCTAAAGATGCATGGTTATATTTATTGTTTTTTAAAATACTTGCAAATTAACTAAAATAAAGTAATATCATAGTTGTTATTTTTGTTCTAAATTTTTCTTGTTCTTGTTTTAGCCATCAGTGCTCCTTTAAAAAAATCTTAAGGTTGGCAGCCATGATTATGGTTTTTAAATGAAGCTATCTTTTGTTTTTCTTTTTAATTTAGTAATACTTGAAGATTTAGTAATCAGCAAAATATTTTGTGATTTTGAGTCACACTTTAGCATTTTTTTCCCTTTAATATTTAACCCGAGTGTAGTCTTGTCTCTTTAATTATGTTAGTACACGCGCTTCGGTCTTTTCCCGGCCCTAGAAGGCTATACGACAAAAAAGAATTTTGAATTATTTCTTTTAGGGTTTGCTTTAGCTAATAGAATACATAACATTAACTGCAGAAATTCTGTAATGAAGAACAATATTTACAGCGTACGTTGAAAGAAAGTTACTGTTGGGGACTTGACAAGGTTGTCTTACATTTGGTCTAAATGACTGACACACATTTCCGAAATACTGAATGAAAGTTTCAGATTTCTGTTTGAGAGTGGGGAGGGGGGGGGGGGGGTACTAAAGGTCAGCTACACAGATGAACCCCATTATCAATATCTGTTATGGTGGGATAGAGCCAGGGCTGTGGAGTCGGAGTCTGACTGATTTTGGGGTAAAGGGGTCAGTCGTTCGAAAATAGGCAGACTCTGACTCTGGGTTCCTTTTTTTCTGCAACTTAAAAAAAACTGACTACCAATTAATTTGATTACATGTATAAAGACCTACTAATAAGATAATAACTGCTGGTTGCTTGTGGCAACCAGCTGGCTTGATTGTTTATCGAACTTTCTGTAACAGCTACCTACGCCGCAGTTTCTTAGTTTGCTTATTTTTTTAACTTTATTTAACTGATAGCAACTGTTAACAAACAGTTTTGTTGCCTACCATTTTCTAAGTAATCTCTTTCATATGAAAGTAATAATAATATTTTTTACCACGATCTCGGTTATAAAATAGTAAAAGGAATGTATCGCTTGAGCAAGTGGGGAAACTTCTGATGGTGCTTGGTAAATTCAAATAAGTGTTGGCACGAAAGCTCAAAGCTAAAAGATCCGGTAAAATATAAATGTTTTTTTTTTTAATTTAAAGGACTTTATCTAAGAAAGCTTGGTTATCACTAAAAAGTACAAAATAAAAACAGTACATGATTTATTATTTACAACACTCAATAATTATTGTAGTTAATCCTAAAATCTTCATATTAAGGTTAATTTTAAAGCTACCAATAAAATTAAGATTGAACCAAGAAATGTAGGTGTAATAAACGCTATTTGTAAAAAGCTGTATGCCGCCTCATTTTGTGTAAAATTTGCTCCAGACGTACATGTACCCGACCTCTCACCGCAATATAGTGCAATACTTTCGTTGAAATTTTTAAGATGAAATTTAAGATTTATTATGGAGGAAAATTTTCAGCATTAAAGTATTTCAATTTTTATAGATGCTGAAATTCAGTTGAGATGTCACTCACCAGATGGGTGTCACACGGGAGGGGGCGAGGGATCTCCCCTCTCAAGAAAAGTTTTTTTACTTGGCAAAAAAGTTTGTTTTTTTTTCTCTGAAGTTACAACTTTGGAAACTTGAAAGCACAGGATTTGATCAACATCTATTTGTTAAACATTGAAAGGGAGCAAATTAATCCTTTTCAATTTTTTAAAAATTGGATTTTTAAGTAATCTCACTTTAGAAATCTCAACTATTGGATAATTTGATTTTCAATTTAAACTTTAACGTTGTATGCATCTTAGGTTTATAATAAAATACAACACGAAAGTTTCATAAAAAGGAATTAATATTTCAATCGCTCTTTAAGGTCCCCCCCCCCCCATGTCTTCCCATGAGGGGAGGGGATTTGAAAAAAATAAAGAAATAAAAAAAACTGGAGTCGGGTGTTTCAAAATCCAGGAGTTGGAGTCGGCCATTTTTCTTCAGACTCCACAGCCCTGGATAGATATGACAACAGGCATGAAAAAGACGAATACATGACTACTCAGGGTTCGTACGCTCCTTCAAAACTCCTCCAATACTCTTTCATTTAGGAAATTTTTTTGAAGGGCCCTTCAAACTCCTTCATTTTGGTTTTAACTCCTTCAAAACTCCTTCTTTTTTAGTTCAAGGTTACATAATTTTCCTCTATGACAGTAACTTAAAATACTTCGAGCGACAAGTTAACATCGTCACAAGGCAAAGGTATATGGACGATTTTGATGTTGTAATTGCGTATATTGTTTTCTAAAGATGTGATTTACAAATTGATCATAGAAGTCTTAAAAGTTGAAGGTGAGAATATTATTAGATGACTAAGAGATTTCATAAGTGTTGTAAAACATGTTTATATGGTGCTTGGCTATTTTTTCAAGTTTTATGGTTATTGCTTTTCCCTCCCAAACTCTCAGCAGCAAAAGTTAGTTTGTCTAATTATTATTTAAATATTCAAAAATGAATAGGTGTACTATATTAAGTGATAGTGTTAAAAAAACAATTGTTTAATAAATCACACTTATTGTACAAAGGGTCATCCACAAGTGATGTCATGCCTTGAGGGGAGACGAGTTCATGAAATAGGAAGTTGCAACCTATTAAATGTTCATATTTTGGCTGTTGGATATTGTTAATTGACCCTCAAAACTAAAAAATTCACCATCGCCAAATTTTAAAACACCGTGGTTGATTTTGAATGAATTTTTAAAAATCCACGCGCAGAAGTTTGCTCTTCTGAAACGTGACGAGCCTACGTCACAGGGCGCGAATGGACAGCCTTCCGCCGAAGATTCCTTGATTTCGCTAGAGACATTTTGAGCGCGCTGATATTTTTATTTTTTAGAAATTCAATAGTCCTTTTGAACACACTATGGAGACCGGATTCGTTAAAGCACAATCTAAATAATCTTCCTCATGTAACATCAATGATGATATTCGAATATTTCCGAGAGGATAAGAGGTTTAATGTTCCAGAAATGCAAGAAGATAAGCCTTTTACGTTTCGTCTTCGAAATCGAATGCGTGACTTTCGGCTTCTCCCCTATCGGAAGAGCGCATGACGTCACTTCCTATGCCATTTGACGTCACAAGCGCTTGAACTTTAAAAATTAATTAAAAAAAAAACTACTTATCGTATCGCACAAATGTTTTCACCTATGATGTTCATACATGTTACTCTATCATATAAAAATAAAATTGAAAAATTGAAAACTTCCCTATTGTGACAAGGGGAAGACAGAAGTTGACAAAAAGTGAAATCACACAGTTATTATAATAATATGACGTATGACAAGAGGAGTAATAAGGTGAAGTGTGTGACATTTAGTAACAAAAGGGAAGGGGTCAAACATGTTGAGAAAAAAGTGCGACATCATTAAAGGATATCACATTAGTACTCCTTCAAAACCGCATTTTACTCCTTCAAAACTCCTTCATTTTATTTCTGAAATTGAGTATGAACCCTGCTACTTGAGGGTTAAGTTGACATGGAAAAGGAAGTAAAAGCCATTAACTGAATTTTTCAGGAGATATGAGAAAAATAGAAGTAAATTAGTCAGTTTTCTAATTTTAGGATTATTGATAAATGTTCGAAGAAGTACTTTGAAACTGCATTATGTTGGCACACAAGTGTTCCTGAACTAAAAATTTTTGAAGGTTGCTCTTAAACCTGGAGAATTTTTTTGTTTTCCTTACTCCCTTTTCTATCTTAATTCCTTGTTGTTTGCAGCATTGTTTTTCATATGTTGAAACGAAAAAAAAAAAAAAGGAAAAATCTATCAATATTTTCAAACAATAAAAATTACTGTTATGAAGTATTGTATAGCTTACATTGTAGCATGTTTTATCTTCCCTCCTGTTTTCCCATTACTTTAAGGAACTATACTTAAGTTTTGTCTGTTATGTTGTATAAAAATCCTTATTAATAATGGAATTTTTATTTTTACAGAGCAGTGCAAAGTTTGCAAAAATTTTAATTCCATGTTTGCCATACTAAGTGGTTTAGGACACGGAGCTGTTTCAAGGCTAAGAATGACCTGGGAAAAACTCCCTACAAAATATCAAAAATTGTTTTCAGTAAGTAATCTTGCAAACAATTCTTTATGTGTTTCATCATTTTCGAAAACTGTAATGTGCCACAGATTTTCTGTTTTAAATTTATCTAATTGAAAATTATACATTATTAGTTGTTCAAATGAAATGTTATAAATATGGTACTGGAAGGTATACAAGATCCTCATATAATGTTACTGGTTTGCATTACTCATTCTTAAGTACAGTCAAGCCTCCCATAGTTAAGAGCCATTGTCTGTAAGGATCAGGCAGGTTGTGATTCTTGACATTTTTAATTTTCTTTATTTTTGCAAATGTTGTTCTTTATCATGAATGCAGGGTTTAAGCTGAGTTCAAAAGTTCTTTAGCATAAAAGCTAAAATTAAGGGAAAAGTTTTAGCAAAATGCTAAAATATGTTTACATTCTCATATCTTTCTAAATGCCTCTGTGTTTCATCTCCAGTTGAAAATAATTGAAAATTTCTTCTATGATATCTTTAAAGCAATAAGTACAGCAGCGTTTTTTAAACATAAAATAAAAGTCTTGGATTATGCTTATCATTAAGAAAAACATATGTTTGGTTTTTAGAAAATTGCACTCTCCTCTTCCTAAAATGCAGTTTTTGAGGGGACATAATGCCGGATAAGACAAATTATTGAACTTGATTGTAATTTAAGCATCTTTGCTGAGATTTAAAGATTAAGTTGACTATCGCCATGCGTGCTTCCTGTCTTGGATTATAAGTTTCCTTTTTTTTAAATTAACTTATTTTTTAGTTGAGCAAAAAAGCGAAAGTGCTTTGCTTTACTTTCGCAATTGAGATAGTGTTTTCGCATTTTGCGAAAAATGCGATCGTAGCAAAAACCCTGCATGAATGTAATGTTTGTGCAAAATATGAGCTTTGTCTGCCTTACCATTTTTGGGAAATTAAATTTTTAAATTTAGGGAGCGTGGCAAATTTTTGCGTGTTTTTCAAATTTGCAGATTTTAAAGTTCTTGTTGCTTTAAGCGCTCCTATAATGACATGGATTTTTAAATTCTATACCATTATATGGTCTTCTTAGATACTA
The DNA here is from genome assembly GCF_026930045.1 of Uloborus diversus. Lineage (NCBI taxonomy): Eukaryota > Metazoa > Arthropoda > Arachnida > Araneae > Uloboridae > Uloborus > Uloborus diversus. The sequence goes on along the minus strand of NC_072737.1, from coordinate 113,338,492 downwards.
TTACAACTGTCAAATCGGTGTCACTACGAGGGCGATGGCCACAAACTCCGTTTAAAAATGACCGAAAATGAATTTTTTTACTACATTCAATGCCAATTTTCTCAAGGCGCCTTCATGATGACACCAACGTTTTTATATAAATTCCTAGCTACACTTGCATACATCAAAAATATGTAATAAAATTGGTGTCACTATAGGGGCGCCAGAAGATATTGGAACTTTTATGTGATAAATTTCACAAAAGTGCAAATGTTTAAAATCTAACTACTACTCTCGCCCTCATAGCAGAAATCTGAAACTAATTAGGTTTGGTAACCAACATGTTCGTCTAACATATGAAATAAAAAAATCGGTGTCACTCCTATTATTTTCGGAAATATAATCATTCGAAATTAGTATGTTATGGAGTTAAAAAAAGACTTTTCTAATTCGAATGGCTTTTTGCACGGTTTGTTTTAAACTTTAATATAAAATTACAGTAGTGACACCTAAAATAATGTTTCTAATGCTTTTTATAAAAAAAAGCTTTATAAAAAGCATTAGAAACGCAGTAAATCGATATAGGTGCAGATGGACGTATTGTGTAATGTGCATTATGGCTAAAATAGTCGTACTAATATTCATATTTTTCCAGCCATACTAATTTTTTATCTGTTATTTATATTAAAAATGCAACTATTTATAACATGATGTCTTAAATAGTGATGAACATAATGTATTATATACCAAGCATTCAGAATCTGAAACATAATTTGAGGATGACAAAGACTAAAACAAAGAAAACATTAAAAAAAATCAAATCACCCAGTTTCAAAAAGAAGGTCATTTTTTATTGATATCTGACAATTTAGTAGCACTAAAGCTTATGAAAACATGGTATCCCGGAGAAGTAGTAGAAGTTGACCATTTGCTAATCTGAATACAACTAGCACCCTCATAGCAGAGATCTGAAACTAATTAAGTTTGATAACCAACACATTTGTCTAACATTTGAACTAATAAAATTAGTGTCACTCCTACTACTTATAGAAATATAATCATTCGAAGTTAGTGTTGTAATGCATTTTTTTCATTTATTATTATTATTTTTAATTTATTTTATTTTTTATTTATGTATATTGTTAATTTAATCTTATCACACCCAGATAGTGTTTTTGACCATATTTATTTTTAATTTATTACAAAGAAGCAACGTTTAATCTAAACAGCTTTGGGCAGTAAGAGCGTCTTTTTCTTGAATAGAAAATGCTCGTTTTGATATAGGTACAGGTGGATCTATTGTGCATAATATATTTAGATTAACCAATACTTGCCTTTTTTCCGGTCAAATTTATTTATTTATTTCAATCCTTCTTGCCATGCATTTGACCTTTACTTGCAAATGGTCAACTTCTTCTATTTCTCCGATATACCATGTTTTCCCAAGCTTTAGTGCTACAAAATTACCAGATATCAATAAGAAATGACCGTCTTTCTGAAACGGGGTGATTTGATGTTTTTATGTTTTCTTTGTTTTAGTTTACGTCATCCTCAAATTATGTTTCAGATTCTGAATGCTCGCAATATAATACATTATCTTCATCACTATTTAAGACATTATGTTATAAATAGTTGCATTTTTAATAGAAATAACAGATAAAAAATTAGTATGGTAGGAAAAATATGAATATTAGTACGACTATTTTAGCCATAATGCACATTACACAATACGTCCATCTGCAACTATATCGATTTCCTGTGTTTCTAATGCTTTTTATAAAGCGCTTTTTTTTTATAAAAAGCATTAGAAACATGTTATTGTAGGTGTCCCTACTGTAATTTTATATTAAAGTTTAAAACAAACCGTGCAAAAAGCCATTCGAATTATAAAAGTCGTTTTTTAAATAACTGCATAACATACTAATTTCGAATGGTTATATTTCCAAAAGTAATAAGAGTGACACCGATTTTTTTATTTCATATGTTAGACGAACATGTTGGTTATCAAACCGAATTAGTTTCAGATCTCTGCTATGAGGGCGAGAGTAGTAATTAGATTTTAAACATTTGCATTTTTGTGAAATTTATCACATAAAAGTTCCAATATCTTCTGGCGCCCTTATAGTGACGCCAGTTTTATTACATATTTTTGATGTATGCAAGTGTAGCTAGGAATTTATATAAAAACGTTGGTGTCATCATGAAGGCACCTTGAGAAAATTGGCATTGAATGTAGTAAAAAAAATCATTTTCGGTCATTTTTAAACGGAGTTCGTGGCCGTCGCCCTCGTAGTGACACCGATTTGTCAGCTGTAATAGTATCTAAGAAGACCATATAATAGTATAGAATTTAAAAATCCATGTCATTATAGGGGCGCTTAAAGCAACAAGAACTTTAAAATCTGCAAATTTGAAAAACACGCAAAAATTTGCCACCCCTCCTAAATTTAAAAATTTTATTTCCCAAAAACGGTAAGGCAGACAAAGCTCATATTTTGCACAAACATTACATTCATAATAAGGAACAACATATGTGAAAATAAGAAAAATTAAAAATGTCAACAATCACAAATGCCGTAAACTGCCTGATTCTTACAGACAATGGCTCTTAAGCTTGCAAGATTTCTGAAATATTCAACTAGGACACCAGAATACTCCCCACCCCCAGTGGCCTTGCTACGCTTTCTGCCTTCTGGAGCGGTTCCTCAATTTGCCGCCCTTTTGATGGAAAATAGTTAATATATTTAAGAGTCAAAAATGTTTTAACAAGATTTTAATAAAGAAGAAAATAGAAAAAAAAATCCCTTCTTATTTTTCTTGCAGAAGACACAAAAAAGGAATTCAGAAGCTCACCGAAAAATTCCAAAAGTTAATCAAAGTTCGGAATTTTAAGCAATTTTTGGTAACGCTTCTAGAAAAGAGGTTTTGAGCACCCTCCAGATTTTTTATTTTTTTATTTTTAATGGAAATCAGTTTTATGCTTTCTTTGGTGACATAGGGGGGTTGGGACTTCTCAAGGAAATTTGTTGAAATTGAAGTCTTAAAAAAGCAATTTCAGGCTACCTTTGGATACGTGAAGATATTGGGAAAGGTTCAGCGGCGCTATCCGGAAAGCTTTTCAACTAAACTGAAAAACATGTAAAGGTAGGCTGTATCTAGTGGTGTAAGGGCCTCCCCTGAATCCAGCAAAGACTGGATTTTCCTCCCGAAATATTTTCAAACTTGAAATTAGATGACGTTAAAGAGAATAGGGAATGTTTGGGAGCTCTCTAGAAATTCTCCGATGCCAAAGTTTCAAAAATGCATTTGTAGGCTATCTTTGATGGCAAAAGTTTCCAACTTTTTCCAAAAATTTTGGGAAGTCTGATGCTTTTTGCGTCTCCCTCTGAAACTTTTTGAAAATGGAGTCCTAAAAACACGATTTTAGCCGTTGTTTGACGGACAACGTCATGAGAGTTCAGAGGGGGGTTTCCCACTCAAAATCTTTTTCGAAATTGTTGCTTATTTTAAGCTCTGCATCACTGAGAAAAGAAGGCTTTGCGGTCTTTCCTCAGAAATTTCTGAAAACGAAATTTGGAGCCAACTGTGATGACGTTAGGTGATTTCATGCACATTTGGGGTCCCTACCTTAGAATTTTTCTGAAATTTAAGTTTCAAAATCCCAACTTAAAGCTATTTTCGAAGTTGATGTCCTTAATACACATATTAGACTATCTTGAATCACGTTACAGGAAGTGTCAGGGCTTGGCCGCCCTCAAGAATTTGTTATATTGAAGTTTAAAAGACTCAATATTAAGTTAAAAGATGAAATGTAAGGGATGGGGTGGCTGTTATCCCTTAGAAATGTTTCGAGACTCAAAGCCTAAAACTTCACTTTTGAGCTGTTTGGTGACGTTAAGGGATAGGAAGATTCGGTTGCTCTTCCCGAAAAATGTGACACCACCCTCAGTTTGTAGCTTTGGATGAAGGAAGAGAAAAACTAACCAAATAATGCTGAGATGTGCACAAGAAAAACAACGCGTTATATTTTTTCACTTCAAAAGTTTGAAAGTGCCGCCCCCCAAAAAGTGCCGCTCGTGGCGAACCGCCCCATGGGTGCAGGACCTTCCGTCTCAGGACGGATTTCCGTCTTCGACAAAATTTACGAAACGGAGGTTGGGACGGAAAGAAATTCGATGACTTTCTTTCAGTTTTTACTAAAAAAAGAGAAATCGAGTGTTTGAAAAATATGCTTTTAATATTACTGAACCGTTCGATAACAACGAATTTACATCGACATTCTCTCGATTTTCCGCCATGGGCTTGTTTTCTATGCAACGTGCTTTTGGAGGAGTGACTTTTAGACTCACGCCGCTTGACTTTTTTTTTAGGTAGCTAGCTCTGTTATTTCCAACTCCTTGCATTATAGACCACAAAGTTGCTCGCTATTCTCTCTAATTTTTCGAATTTGATCGCTTTTCGTCTTTATTTTTCACTTTATATTTGATCATCTTTTCGTTTTTTTCTCATTCGCATTTTTTTTGCAAACTTAACATGCATAAATGAAAATTATGTGCGCTGTTAAATTGTCTTAGAGTTGAATCTGAATCACCGGTTGAGCGTGATAGCTGACGGGATGAAATGTTTACCCCACATCAAAGGGCGTTCACCATATTAGGTTAAATGGGAACTATCAGGGATTTTGAAGTTTTTAATGAAAATATGAACTATCAAAATAGACTATCGTTGCGTTTTTTGGACTTCAATTACAAAAAAATATCTGGGGGAGAGCCCCCAGACCCCCCATTATTTGGCAGTTTTTCGGTTTTTGGAACTACGATATCAAAACACTTCAGTATTACAGTTTAAACTAGGTCCATGTTGTTAGAAAAGTCAAAAGCAGAAAATTAAAGTAAATACAGATTCTAAAACTGCCATAGTCTAAAACTACAACATTATTGCTGATACATTTTCCCTTAAGCTTGCATGTGAGGGGGTGGGGGTGGCTGCTCAAAATATTTTCCTTCTTGAACACATCACTAAACTTGCACCCATGGACCGCCCCTCCTCAGCTACGCCACTGCTCCCCCCCCCCCTGTCCAGCGTAACAAGTATTCAAAAGGGTACATACCCCTAGTTGGGTTTTGGAGTGTTTTAGAGGTTAGTTCATTCTTAATGAAAAAATGAATGGTTATTAATTATGAGACTAAACCAAAAACAATACATAATCCATGACCCAAGCATTTAAATTTCTATGTGTTGATATTTTTAAGTTACTTTATTAATAAGAGAAACTTTAAATGGGGAAAAATATTTGAACAATATTTACATGTTCTTTGTATTGGCTACGACTTTTTTAGAAAGTCTTTTTGGTTTTTTTAATCTTATTGTAAAAATCATCACAAGATAATTCGAAAGTAATTTTACAAGTCAATGGTACAAATCTGTACCTCAGAGCCAGACTAACGTAAGTCACATAATCGCTGCTTTACAGGAGAGAGGAAAAACATTTGTCTGGCTCTTGCAAATGATAGGACGCACACACTTTAACACTGGTAAATCATTACAGGGGATTATTATTATTTTCTTAGAATTACACTTAAATGGCTGGATGTGGGCTAGGATTCTGCATAAAAAGAAATAAACAGAAAACCACAATTTTTGGACTTACGTCAGTCTGGCTCTGAATTACAGAAATGAAAAAGTTATTATTTTAAATAATCCTTCATGGTTAATTTTTTTTAAAGACTTTTTGGTCATCTTTAATCAAATTTATCTTGTACCGGGACATGAAGTAAACCAGCCGGGACACCGGGACTTTGTCTGAAAACTGGGACGTCTGTCAAGCCTACCTCTAGTGAACCAGGGATATTGCGATCTCCCGGTTGTAGCAAACCTTTTAAATGGTCCCAACGGAAGCCCTATGTTGTTAATGTATTTTCAAACACTTATAAGGATCATCAAACGCTAGAAAACAATCTATAACAAATCCAAAAATTTCTAAAAATTCATGCTTGTCATAGCACTTGTCCCAACTACATTTCTTACCAATTTTATCAAGAGCAAACACTATCTTCTGCAACAGAGACCCCTTTTTCACCAGAATGTCCCAGTTCAAACCACATTCCTCATTTATTATTCTTCTGATAAGGTTGTGAACTTCATATTGCCAAAACTACATTATGCAAGCAGAATGCTTTTTCTATAAGGAATCATGTTAAATTTATTCCGAAATTGGAAAGCAGCAAAAGCCTTTTATCTCAATTTGTAAGGAAATTTCGTTTTCTAAATTTACTGTAGACACTATCCGGCAAAATTGTAATTCTAAACAGCTATCAGAGTTTTGAGCAAATTTTGTTACCACATAAAGTATATTTGTTGGTAACAAATTTTTATAGTTAGACTTGTTGGTAACTTGAGAGCATATATTTGAGAACACATTTGTTTACAATAGTTAACAGAAAAATCAACAAAACATACATAAAATCCAAAAGCTTGCAACCAAAAATACCTTCTTCTCATACTATGGATAAATAAAAAGATGGTAAATTATTATAGTTTGTTTAGTGCTGAATGTAATAGAGTTCATACTTTTTTTCTAATTTTATCCTTATCACCAATAGAAATGTCATATAATAAAGACATTCGTTATAAGGGAGTTAGCTTGATAGTTTTGGACTTCTTTTTTTTTTTTTTTGGTGAAAAATCTAAAGTAGCAAACCAGTGATTATAGTGATCTCCTTAAAACTCGGTTGAGGGTTTGTTGCAGCAAGATTGCATTGTAATACATTTTTTTACCTACATCTGTGGATATATTTTTAATTTTAGTTAATGTTTATTAAATGCATGTGTTTGTGTATTTGAGTCTATTTCAAAATATATTCATTCATGAAAATAAATATTATTTAGTCTTTTTCTTTCTGAAAACTTATTAATAATTGTATTTGAACATTAATATTTCATTGTGTTTTTCCCCCCTAAATATGCATTATTCTTAATTTTTTTTTTTTTAGGATTTACAAGGTTTAATGGATCCTTCCAGAAATATGTGTAAATATCGAAATCTCTTAAATAGTGAACATACACAGCCACCTATCGTAAGTAATTTTCTTAGTTTTATATGCCATTCCGTACAATATGCAAAATTTAAGTTCAACAAACATATATTTATAATTCATGCAGAAATTATATTTCATTAGAGCATTTATTTTTAGAATTCAAGTCTTTTAATTGTGTTTAAAAGTTTCTTTGTATTGATTTTCTTTTTCCCTCCTTTAGATTCCATTTTATCCTGTTGTAAAAAAAGATCTAACATTTATTCACCTAGGAAATGATACCTTTGTAGATAGTTTGGTAAGAACTTTTGGAAATTTGATGTTTAATTTTTTTTAAATGAATGTTTTTAATATTAGCATGTTATAGAAATGTAGTAATTTAAAGGTTGCTCTTTCAAAATTGAATCTCTTTTTGTTGAAAGGGCATCAGTTAACACCGTTAGTAAGTTGACTTATGGCCTCTTAATAAAACATGATTCAATTTTAATACCTTGGTGTTAGTTAAGAATCATTTTCAGGATTAATATTAAGATTGAATAATTGTATTTCTACCAAAAATTGTTTTTATCTAAAATATTAGTTAAAAAGGGAGTTGTTAAATTCTTGGTTTTTAATTGTGAATCTATCGCTAAACATAATTTTAAAGGAAAAAAATTTTAATGAATTTTATCTAAGCATTAGCTACCTTACAGTTCTTAACGAGTTATCTCGTCCATTTAACATGTAACTCTGAAACCTCCCAGCTGAGGCTGTTGAATAAATCTGTTGAAAACAGCAAGTTTGTTAATTGTGGAACTTGAAAAGGGCAAGCTTTTGAATGAGCTTTGCAGATGATTTATGACAACCTAAAATATAGATAACCATTTCACACTTGAGTCCTATCAAGGGTTTCAATTCATAACTATGCAAAAATTATTGAGCTTAAGCTGACAAAAAATGTTGTATGTATTATCAACTAAAAGTTCCAAAAAATCAAAGCTCCAGTGCGAATAAATTTTCTTAGAGGTTAGTCAAAACATAGCAAACTTTTTCGCAATGCTGCCCAGACATTTTAGAACCTCCCCTCCCCCCTTCCCCTTTTTTTGAGAGAGAGAGATTCCAGACGTTCAAAACTTGGATCTTGTGAGCCGAGAAAATTTACATAGGTTAGTTTACACCATCACTGTGAAATTTCATCAAAAATGGGGATGCTCATTGTGGATTAGATATTATAGGCCATTGACATGAAATGACTCATTTCTTATTCTCCTATAAAAATGTTTCACTAGAGGTAAGAAATTGACAATTCTTTGTGAATTCTTCCTCTATTATCTTTAAAGATTTTTTGAAAAATGTTTCCCTCTCCCTTCAGAAAAAGATAATCCTCTTGGTTGAAAGAAATTGTTGACTCTTACACCTATTTATTAACTTATACTTTAATCCCTCTCACTCCCCCCCCCCCGTGCACTCATTTCAAATTCTAAATGATTTTATTTGATATTTACGTAACTATTCTTATGTGAAATGTAACAATTTTATGGTCTTTTGTATTTTTTGTATAGGTCAACTTTGAAAAATTGAGAATGATTGCCAAAGAAATTCGACAACTAATGAATATGTGTTCTGCACCCTATGTAAGTAGATAGAAATGAACTATAAGTGGGATTCTGATACTGAATTTTCGAATAGTGTAACTACATATTGATTTTTTAATTAAACACGGTATTAATAAACACTTTTAATATAATGTACAAGGGAAAAATTTTTTTGTTTTCCTCCTCCCCCCCTCCTGTATGCATTTTATTATACCTTTTGAATGTATGAAATCTTAAAAATCATTATTGTTTTTTCTTTCTAAGATATATTTGTTTAAATGTTTCAACTTTTTAATTGGTTTTTGTTGCTTGTATGATGATAATGATTTTTCAGCAAGGTCAAATAAATTTCAGATCAGTCTTTTCTTTTTGTTTGATAAAAAAAAAAAAAAAAAAACTCTGATGGCTTCAAATAATTTTTTTAAAAAAGTTTAGTTATGTAGGAAAAAATAAAACCAGAGACACTTTATTTTTACTTAAAAGGAAGAACTTTTTACCCAAAAGGAAGAACGACAAACACTTTTTTTTTTATTGAATTTGTTCATTTTGCATAGTAAGTTACTGCCCTATAGCCAGGGCTAAGGCAGAAATAAATGACTGGAATTGAGCTGGCAGTGTATTTCATGTGTTCATTCATTTTAATTTCCTTTTTTCTTTTCTTTTCTTTTCTTTTCTTTTCTTTTTTTTTTTTTGACTTATTCTTTTTTTTTTTTGTCTTGAAAATAGTTAGATAATTTTTTTTATTGAAATATATATATATATATATATATATATATATATATATATATATATATATATATATTGTTACAAATCCTGTAAATAGTAATTATTGTAGTAACGTAACCTGTAAATAATTTCCCGTAATGAATATACAACCCCTTAACATATGGCTAAAGTATACAACCCCCTATTCTTTTTATTTTCATTGATAAAATTTGATAACGGTCTACGCATTTCTCGAAGCAGAAAGAATGTTGTGGAAAATTCTTGGATGTTTATAAAAGCCGTTAGCGATGGATAAACAGTTAGTTTCGATTGATATTTCGAACTGAGAGCATTTTGCTCTGTTTATAGCGAGGCATTTCGCTGTGTTGTTTTCGTATTTGGAAGTAAATACGTGTGTAAACGTTGAGTTTACGGTGTTGTGTGATAATTGCTTAATTGCTGATGAATAATTTAGCAGTTGTTGAAGATCTTTCCTGTACATAGTGTAAATAAATTTCCTGTGTTTTTATCAAGAACTGTGTTTTTATCAAGAACTGTGTTTTCTTTTCAAGAAAGTGGAAGTCGCACCGAATCCGTTACAATATATATATATTTTTTTTTTGATAGCAATATAAGGATTGAACAAGAACGAAAAATTCTTTTAAAAGAAGGAAAAAATGAAAAAATCCCAAAATACCCTGGGGTCTCATCAGGGGGCACTCCCCAAGGGTAGGGAAAAACCATGAGATATTTCGTGAGTGCTGCTGGCGAAATTTGCCTAAAAAAGCAGCACTAGTCCCCGACATCTCACAAAACAAGCAATTGGGTTACTGAAAATCTAGAATATCAGCATGACATGAAATACGATTTCATGTACCACTGAGCACTGCATTCTCTGAAAAGGAGAGCTTCCACTCTTTCATTTAACAGATTTTAGAGACATGTGTAAAAAAAAAGGATTTTTAAGGAATTCTATGTAAAGACTGACCTAAAATCTCAGAATGTTTTTTAAGAATATTGATCAAATGCTGAAAAGTCAATGTTGGTATATAGGAAAATTGGCTCATTTAGTTATAGACAGAACTTTTTGTTATTTCTGTACAGCACCAAAGAAGTTGGTTAATTTACTTTGAATTGTCTTATTGTATCTTTCTTGTGATTCCTGTTTTTCAAGAAATACCCATGACCTGAAAAATATCCGTCATTTGAATCTTGAGCTTTGAAAAAAGTTGAAAGTTTTTCTACATATAAAAAGAGCCATTGGCTATGTTTAGAGTGGTTCAGCTTAAAATTCTTAATATTTGTCATTACTGTTCTCTCTTTCATTAATTTTTTTTTTCATCTGCCTTTGCTTGAAGGTATCCAAAGAAAAATATAATTCTCAATCCACAATTTTTTTTTAATGTCCATCATCACATGATCTCAGGATTTATGACTGATCTACTAACTTTCAGTTGATTTTGGAACATTATAGTAATTTTTTTTAAGAAAGGATAAGCTGAGCTTTAAGTACATAAAATTTTTATGAGTTGCAAAGTGTTGCTCGTTTTGAGCAGTGTTTGGTCGTTTAAAACGAGTAATGCTCCCATGGACTTAACATTGCACCAACCAAGTATTTTTGATTTACTTAAATCTAAGTTTTCATTTAATCTGCTTATTATAAGTGAGTTTAACTGTATTAATTGTTTCATTATCAACATATATCTTATAAATTCACTTCACACATTTACAGTTGAAAGTTTCTATTACATGTTAAACTATTTCAACAAAACTAAAACTCCTTGTAAAAGCGCGATATTAAGTTCTTGTAAAGTAATGTTTATCTTTTGATTTAAATATTGACAAAATTACTTTTTTTTTTTTTCAATTCAAAATATACTTGAACTGAATTTTCGTTTTCCCTCAAAATTACCTAATCTGCAACCATTTTGCTGCTCCCATTCTCTGTTTCTTGTTAAATTATGTTAAGATAATAATTTTTGCACTTAAAATAATAAAAGACTACAATCTTGGATTTTGAAACATTATTATAGAGTGATTTTTTAAGTTCATTATGACATTCTCTACATGTTAAACGGATTTAGAGAATTCAATTTTTGAATATTTGCAGGATTTATTTAGCATGTTAGAAATTGGAGGGGCACATCCTACTGCTGCAATGGCATCTCTAAATAGTTTTGCTACTACAACTAATGCTGCTACTGTCAAGAAAAGGAAAAAGAGCACGACACAGCCCAATCCAAAGAAAATGTTTGAAGAGGTATTGTTTTGTAGCTATTAGTTATTCACTTATTTTTCAATTTATTTATTTATTATTTTTATTATTATTATTATTATTATTATTTTGGTTTGGTAGAAGATATAGAAGAAATCCAAACATAATGATGGGGGGGGGGGGGGTGGATGAACTCTGAATTGGATATCTAATGTAGTTATTCCATGTGTAAGGTTGGCAACCTTCGAGATGAAAAGCGTTTGTGGTGATTTTGAGGAGCATTTTGCAGTTTTGCAAAGCAATTCAACCTTGTATTTCAAAATCATTTAAAAAACTAAACTAAATATATATGTCCGTGTTTGTATTTTGATAATGATAATCATCTAAAACACTAGCGTAAAAGAGAAGAAAAAAAGAATGTTCAAATTTTTAATGTACCTACTACCATTGTTACAATAATTTTTATCAACCATAATGTCAAATTTTGACAGCAAATTTTGTGCTCTACATGGAAGTTTTTTTTTTTAATTCAAGATTTGAAACTTAAAATAAAAACTATTGATAGTGAGAGTCTGTGCTTATTTGATATGGAATTTCAATTCAAGTGCTGTGTCATTTTTCGTATCATTTAAAAATTCAGTTTATATATAGTTAACACATTTTATGATTTCTTCAGCTTATATTGCAAAATGAGCCAAATTAAATTTTTTCGGTAGTGAAAACTACTTACTTTCTTACTTATGCTGAGTTACATCTGTTTTGAAAAATTGATGAAACAGTCACTTTATTAATAAATCAGCTTACTAATGCCACTTAAAACTTTATGATTTAAAAAATTGTTTAATTTTTTATGCAGGCTCAAATGGTGCGCAGGGTGAAAACGTATCTAGCCAACTTAAAAGTAATTTCCGATGAAGAAAAACTCAGGACAATGTCTTTAGAATGCGAGCCAACAACAGCTGTACCAATGACTATGCCTGTTGTACCTCAAGTCCAACAGCCTAGGAAGCGACACCCTTCACCCACACTATCAACCACAAGCAGTACGAGTAGCACATCTGAAGGGAAGAAATCTCTGAATGCTGGCCCAAAATTTGGTAAGTCTCATTTATTTGATAGATCAGTAGTTTAATTTCCTTGTGTGTGAAACAATATTTTCCAATGGGTTGGCCTGGAAACCAGTTGAAATAATTTTGTTGTTTCCCTGTATACATAGTGAAAACATTCAGTATTTCTTTTAACATTACATATTCCATGTCACATTCACCGTCTTCCTTATTTTTAATTCGTTTAGCTTTAAAATTTAATTTTGGAGGAATTATTCCTCTTATCTGTTTGAGCAAAAAAAAAGTTCACAGTTAGCCCCAAACGGTGTCTGTTTTTAAGCAGCCGCAATTCCATTAATCTTACAGTCTTACAAAGAACTTATTATCATTCATCTCTCATCCATGCACTCTAACTTTTACAAGACCATCAGATCCAGTACTTTGAAAGCAATTTCGACTAGTGTTCTTTAAAATCATGAATCTTTTTCGTGACTAGGTCACAAAAATAGGCACAAGATATCTATTATGAATAGCTTGAAATACGGACTGGATAAGAAATTCCTTTCACATCTTGTGTGTGTTTACAGTATGGGACCCCAAATCCGGAATGGGCGGGACTGCAACCTTTCCGGATTTCAAAATTTTCCAGATTTTGAATTCTGACTCAAAAAATAGTGAAAATGCTTCTGTCCTTCAGTATTTGTGACATTTTCAAGGGCTTCGCTACTGTTGCACTAAATTTCTTTTTACTTTTTGATCAATTGGAATGATACTTCATTATGCTAAAACAAAAGTAGAAAACAATTTGCAGCGGTCCGTGCATGTTGCTTTTTATTATTATGCAATGTTTGGATCGATGCAATAAATAATTCATATTTTTACTAAAAATAAAATTTGTACTTTTGTTCAATAGGCTTTGCATTGCATACTTATGGGATGAAAAAAGAAGCATCGTATACCGAAAGTGAATTTTAAGAGATTGCTGCATAATTATAGTGAAACACTTATTTACGCATAATATGTGACAACAAAAAAATGTTTTTAGAAAAAAAGCCTGAACTAAAAGTACTGCATTTCTAACAAGTAATTGCTGAATGCGAACTAATATTTTTCTATATTTGCCTTTGTCACTCACACTAATGTGTACGTACAGAGCTGCCAACTGCTATGTAAAAATATTAGTTTCTACAAACTGCAGCCTTGAACTACAACACTAAGAAAACATGTCCAAAAATTATGATCTGTTTTTAATCTTAGGAAACATTTCATTCATTACAGTAATTATCCGCATTATTTAATTCATTTAGATGACATTGCTTTTGTGCTCAATGAAGTTTCAAATTTTCATTTAAACAAAGTGAATTTTTCATTATAAATGATAAAAAGTAAGATATTAAGTAGTTTTTCAAAACAAACTGTTGCTTGTCGTCCCATTGTAAATGAAAACGTAAAGTATTCGTTGCCTCCTTTACATTTGTTATTAAAGTTCTCCCCTGCAACTCCTCCCATCCCTACCTCTGCAAAACTCTGCTACTTATTTGAATTTTAAAAAGTTGGCAGCTGTGTGTATGTATAAAATATCTATATTCTAGTGTTCAATGTTTGTAAATTTTGTGTTACTGAACAACACATTGCATTATTTAAGTAATCTACTTTTATTGAAAGCACTGAATCACAAAACAGGATTGCAAAATTTTTGCAGTTGTACAAAGTCATAACTTTTATTCTGTCACTTACAATTTCTGCACAGAAGTAATGGTATTTTTTTCTGGCTACGTTGCTCTGTTACAGGTGCCGACTCTCCTCAAGCTGTCCGGAAGCTGCTGGCACTTTCGGATCAGAGTAAAGTACGTCCGCACCAACCTCCTCGTCATCATCATTCCTTGTCCCCATCTCCATCTCCGAACGCCATTCGAAGAAAGCATGATGGGAGGCAAGGCCACGGCCGCTCACACAGCGACACTGCAAATCCTTCTGTCCTGCCCGTAGATCTGAGTGCAGAGAGCTCCAGCGTGACTGCCCTCAGTAATCTCCCCTTGAGAAAATCTCAAACCTCGGGTAAATGCTTTCAAAGTGCTTTTACGACTGGACAATTTTTTTTAGTACAGTAATTCCTTGTTTAAGGCGGGGTATGTTCCACGAGAATGGCTGGTAAATTGAGACTTAATATTAGTGTTCAAATAGGACTTCTATTCAATAGATTCTAGTGATAGATAAATATAGAAAGTTTAATGAGTATTTATTTGAATACATATGTACAACGTGCACATAGAAAATGGGAATTAACTTAGTGTTTATTAAAAAGAGCTGATTATGATATTCTTTTGGCTGTCATTAATTATTTTCCTTTGCGGGGCATTAACACATCCATGATCACTTGGGTCTCTCATTTCCATGATGGGATCTATCTTTCTTCTCTAACAAATCGGAAAGTTCATTTGCCAAGGAATGGTTCAAAATTTTCAATGTGAGAGGCCTTTGATCATATGTCATTGATGTCAATATCCTCGTTGGTTTCGTTCTCCTTTGTCTCTTCTAAAAGCTCTTTTTCCAGTGAACTCTGAATTGGGTGAAACTTCACTTCTGGAAAGAGCTTTGGTACCAATCATAAAAAAGTCTCTAATGGCATAAGCTCACTTATTAGCACGCCAAAATGCAATCTATTACGTGTTTTCTGCAGCCTTGGAAGTTTTGATTTTGATATAAGAAAAAAGTTTATCTGTTAGGGATACATTTGCTACAGTGCAGATGTGAAAATGTGCAGCATCCAATAATTTTTAATAAATGTTGAACATTGGTTGTCTACAAAGCTTGTGCATGAATTAAAGAAAAACACTCCCCTTTTGCTTTCATGGAAGAATGGATGCGGAGCAAAAGGCATCATACTAAAAATATTATATATTCACTGTATATTATTTTTGATACCTGCTAATAGTTTTGAGTTGTGTGTGCAAATATTTTAATATTTTTTATCATACCATGTTGCTGAATAATTCTAGAAAACTGGAAAAGTTAAAATGCATGCAGAGTTTAAGAAAAAAAAGTTAGCTTCTTTTGTGTACGATCCAATAAAAGAATATAAAATTTCATTTTGTAGTTAAAGGGGGATTCCTAATTGTTACATTTCTGACAAGTAATTTGCAGTCATCTGTTTTGAAAACTTTAGCATGCATGTCAAGTCATAAATAACAATTTAAAAAAAAAATACAGTGAAACCTGTGTAAGTTGACCAGTTGCGGTGCACTAAAGTAGTGGTCAACTTATAGAGGTTGAATTTTATGATATAGATCTAATTCCGTGCATGAAAATAGCGGTCAACTTAGACAGGTGGTCAATTTTACAGGTTTTACTGTACAACCAGTTGAGAAAAATTAATTTATTCTTAATCTGAAAACTTAGTTAGAATACAGTAAGTTGAATTTGCTTACAGTCTGGGTAGTAGCAACACAGGACTTGGTAGGAGTGGCTTTTTTAAAACTGCAAATTTTCTATTTCCAAAAAATCATTAATTTTTTAATACAAAAAGGTAGAAATATTTAAACATTTATTTTCTCTATAACTACAAAATGATAAATATAGAAGTTAGATACATTACTATTACTAATTATGAAAAATTAAGATTTGAATTTTAGAGGAAAACCTTTAAACTTAGAGGAGTATCAAAATGTATTGATGATGAGACAAAGTTTTTTCTTTAGGATTGTCATAAGTTATTGATTTTGGCAACATGAGGTGAAGGTATAAAACACACATAAAGTTAGTTCTCTAACAACCTTTGGGGGTAACAAACTATAAATAATACTTTTGTTGAATAAGCATCAGATAGGATTATTAAACACAAGTTTTGGAAGTTTTTTCTTATTTTAATTTCTTTTTCTCATTTTTTTAGGCTCTGTGACATCAAGCGATAGCAGCAGTACTGGTAGTTATCATCATCACACCTTGTATGAAATAGATTCTGGTCATGCTACTAGCCTCGATAGCCATAGCAGCAGTTCTCTAGGTTCATCTAATTCCCCTCCACAGCAAAGAAATCAGCACATGGGTAACTATCTCTTTAATTTTTAATCTATAATTGGGGGCAAACCTAACCTAGCAGCTTTGAGAAGGCTACACAAATCCTAATTACAGCATTAGGATGCTACTAGGTTATATTTGCTCCAGCTATGGTTGCTCTCAACTGTGACAAGTACACTAACGATTCACCTTACTAGAACAGACTAAATATAACACATTTTTGCAGGGGTTTGTCCAGGATTTTTTTACAGTCCTTTTTGTGAAAATTCAAATCATTTTGTGAAAAATCAATGAATTTTATGAAAAATGAAATAATTTTGTAAAAAAAAAATATTGTAAAAACAATATTTTTAAATGGCGCACACTGCATCATTGAAACTTTTAGTTGGATGTTTTCTTCTTTTCTGTTGAGTATATCCATCTTGAGGGTTTGCCTAGTATTTGAGGGGAGGGGGGAGTGGTATCGCCCTCTGGGACATGGGCACACATCAAATATCAATTGTGTTAAATAATACTAGAAAGGTTATATGTGTGGTATTTAAAATGATTGGAAAAAAAAATCAAGCTGGGGTTCAGCATTTAACTTTTTGACCCAACACACTCTAAAGAGCGCATAATTTCATTTAAAATTTATAAGTTTCATAATTTAAAAAAAAAAAAAATGAGAGGAGATTTTATTTGTTTTCCTCTTAACAAAGCGTACTAAACATCAAAAATTAAAAAAATTCAATACCCACAGCGGATGCAAAACGATTGCAATCCTCAAAGTGAAGGAAGGTATCAAAAGTATAAAAATGGCTTGTAAGATATTTTTTGTAACATTACTTTAGAATTGCATTTTAGAGGCCTATGATAAACATATCATTAATATTTATCAACACAGTGGAAGCAAAAATAAAATTAAACCATTGATTCAGCAATTTTTGACTCATGAAAGGAAATAGAATTTCGCTTAAAAAACTTGAAATAAGCGTTGTAACAGAAATAAAGAGAATTTTCATTTATTTGCACCCTAATAAAACGAAGTTAGCTTGAAAAAAAGAATCAAATATGATTATCATATTGGATGTAAATAGATTGCATTTTTCAAAATGAATGCATCAAAGGCATAAAAACGGTAAATAAAAATGTTTATTAAAGTTCATCATGCTTGTTTGCATTGAAAATTCAAACTCATGCAATTTTCTCCCATTAAATAACTTTCTAACGTCGCACCGTAAAATCACAAATATTGCCAAGCTGGTAAAATGATGGAAATTATTTTCTAACCAAGTCACTATAAAGGTGACATGATTAGAAATTTTGCAATGAGATTTAACGTTAATGGAAGTGTGATGCATCAAAGTAGAATGATTTCAGAGCATGGTAAAATAATTTTTTTTTTTTTTTTGATATTGATAAATATTACAGCATGGGGTTAAATCTTTGTTTTATCTATGAATCCTAAAATTTTATTAGATTCCTACCATAAACACTGTATAGAAATCATTCTTAATTATTATCGTTTCACTTATTCAAATTGGATATTTTGTTGTACGTCTTATCTGCTATGGAAGTGCAAAATTAATTTGATAATATTTTTATTAGTTAAGTAAATTATATTTTTCAATGAAACACTAATGTACTAATTTTTCTTTTAGTATCTCACTCACCTCCAGTAGTGCGTATGCGATCATTCCCTCATATGAGTGTCATGCCCACAATACCAGGAGCTCAAGGTAAAAATTTCTATTACTTTTTCAGAAAATTGAGCCAAATTTTAAACTCTGATTTTGTCATGTTTCTAAAACAATTTTAAGTTATAATTTCAACATTTTGCTCTCATTATACTTTTTTTTTTTTTGTATTTATTTGTTTACTTAAATTATATACATATTATTGATTCTTTTTCCCTTTCCAAGTTTTTTTGCAACATAATACAGTAGAACCTCCAAATAATGCAGAACAGCCACAGGACTGAAAGTTTTGTCCTTTATTGAAAAAGATTATTTTGTAAGAATTTTCCTTTTTGAGGTAATAGCAATTAATTTAATGAAGAACTTCAATAATAATTAAAAATGTATTATTGTTTCGCTATAAAAGACTTAATACAATTGTGCATTATTTACTATATTTCTTTTTTTAAATGTAACTAAACACTTTGTATTGTACTAAATTGAGATGAAGTACATATGTGATTAATTTTAATGAAGCAGATTTTGTCATTTCCATTTGTATACTGTCATACGTAGTGGCCATTACTACAAAGATATTTTTAATGATAGAACATAGAATGTATTATTAATTATTATTCTTCTCCAGTAGCTTATCAAAATGTTTTTTTCTTCAAGAAACATGCTATGAAAATATTTTTCCACTTTAAGTTGCACCATGCCCTGCTCCGTTCTGTTTTATGTGCATGTATCACTTTTCAAGGCTTTGATAGATAGATCAGTTTCACCCCTGTAACTTCTTGTTCTCTCCTTCAGAACTCCTCAAGCAATTTTTTCTTCATTTTTATTTCTAAAATTGAGTATGGGCCTAGCAATCTATGCATCATTGCTGTTCGAAAGGGTTTGAAAACACTTGATTCAAGAAGCTAGTTTGAACTCTTTTTTAAATTTTGGGGCCCAACTTTTGTTTTGTATTAGAGAAGAAAAGAAAAATCAACTAAACTAAACTTTAAATTTTCCACAAAATCTAAAAAATGACCTAATTGTATTCATAGTTTCCAAATATCACGGAGTTTTGAAAACTCTGCCTAATGTGGACTGAAAAGTGGATGAGTTTTTGGAAATGCACACGCAATATGATTTTTTCTTTCTTGCCTGACTGACTGTGGCCAAGTTTTCTAGATTTGGTCAGATTATCAAGATCTGAGTTTTCAGGAATGTACAGCAGTGAACTTCTTTGGATGAATTGCATAACTCATCCCCCCCCCCTTAAAAGAAGGATATTTTATATTTCTTTATGGGGATCCCATCAAACAAATATGTCTAGATTTTAACCATTTTGAAGTAGAACAAATTTATAGTAATTTTAGTTAAATAGAGCTTTTCTTTTTTTTTTCCAGTAGTACCACATACAACACATGTGCTCCCTCCCCCTCCTCCTCCAAGAAGTGCACCTCCTCCCTACCCACGTTCCCAACGACCTCCCGATTATTCCATTGCGGCTCAGATGGCTGCCCGGAGCAGGCAAATGGTGCTTGGGAGAGCACACAGTTTAGAAGGAAGTAACAATTACTACGGGGATGTGACAGACCCAGATGATGATGGTAAGTTCACGTATCAATGAATGCTCTTTTCTTCTATGTGCCAACTTTTCTAAATTTTTCAGTAAACTCCTGATGTTTACTTGGTTCTTGATTTTCGGGATTTAAATACATATGCTGGGTGTTTCATAAAAAGTAACCAAAATGTTAAGAGTGGATTATACACATTGGGGGCACCTAGAAAAAATTAAGGGGGTGTTAATGTATTCCAAAAATAAAAGTAAAAAAGAAAAACGAACTCTAATTTATTCAATTTTAAGGTCACATGTAAATATTTTTGATATTATCACTGCTTTTGAAGGAAAGTGCAGTTTTGATCCATATATTCTTGCAAATCTGTATTTTATAGCATGAAAAACATTTGGTCAAAATATCGAGCAAAGATAGACATTAAAATTGACCCAAAGTTCCAATAATTTATAGCCTTTTCAACAATTGAAATGTTCAGCATAAAGTTATGAGCAGAAATATGTTATTTTATGTACATAATTATCTATATTTTTAAGTAATAACCGACTTTAACTAGCTTTAACTTTAAATTGTGATTGTACAATTGTATTGACTGCATCCGGTGGTCTAATAGGGGGGAGACAGGAGCTTATAATAATGAATGTTCTAAAGGGCGAACAGAACCTGAAAGGTTAAGAACCCTTGCATCATAAAAAGAAGAATCAGAATTTCAACACTAAGGTGCTAGAAAGCGCCTGAAGGCAAAAACAATATGATTACTTTACAAAAGCCTTGATTGCTACGGTTATAAATAAGTGTTCAAAACAATGCCCAGAAATGGCACTGCATACGGTACAAGGGCAAAGAAAATATTATAAAACTTTAGCTAATGGCAGACGAAAATGAAGATCTGGCAATGAGGTCTTCCTCAGATTTAATTTATAAGGGTTATAAGGGTCTTCTGCTGTTCGTAGAAAAAAAAAAAAAAGAAGAGAGAGACTTGTAACGCGCGTCTGATGAGTTTGGTGGTTAAATTAGAGGACTATCTTCTCAATCTTCCAGAAAAATGATGTCCAGATAGTTAAGAGAAACCACTTTGTACAGTCATTGAATTTGTAGCCATTTCCAGTTTCTTTAAAACAATGCCTTTTCCCTATTAGTGAAGGGCTGCATACTATTAAGCAGACTTAGATAAAATGAAAAGCTTTCTGCAAATAATTATTTTGCCTACTTCACCCTTAATTTATATTAAAATTTGAAAAGGGCGGGAAAAAAATAATTTAATTTTTTTTTTTTTTGCAATAACATATAGTTTATGCTTACTTCTCACCAACTGAAGAAAACTGCCTCAACTATATTTTTGCCAAACATCACATGATCATTATTATAATTTTTTGTGAAAAAGTTCATGTAGATCTGATAAAACATTAACTACCTGCTTATTACTTGAAACTTTTATGAAGATATTTGGTTTTGTAAACAAATCAACAAACAACTTCTTTGTTTCAAATTAAGCTTTCCTGCATTATTATCTGTTAAAAAAGTTTTAAAATGATGAGGAGCGGACTGATTATCTGTGCTTTTTTACTTTCTTCTATATCTAGTATTAGTCCGTAGAGTTTGTGACAAAAATACCCAAAACATTTCACTTCCGGATACCAGTCTGAAATTTTGCACAATGCTTATGTACATATCTAAGAACAAAAATCCGCCGGGAGGCATTTGATCAGAGGTCATGAACCCCCTGTGATGACGTCATCAAAATGGCCGCCTTATTAAGAGAAGTACGTTAGTTTAACTGCTTAAAACTCTATTATGGATCAATATTGCGATATTAAAGTATATCATTTAAAAGCGCTTTAAAAGAGCTATTTAATAGTGATTGGATTTTTTTCCTATCACTAATTGTTTAAGAGTTATTACAATTAACGTCATCAAAATGGCCGTCTGGAAAGGTGAGTACGTACGTTTGACTGCTTAGAACTACATTATAGATCTGTATATTGTGATATGAATGTGTATCATCTGAAAGAGCTTTAAAAGATCTATTTAACAGAGATTGATTTTTCCTCTTAAAACAAGTAGTTTTAGAGTTATTAAAATTTCGGTCATCCAAATTTCCGTCGTGAAAAGGTGAAAAGTTTCGTTTAACTGCTCAAAACGCCATTAGAAATCATTCTTCCGTAAAAAATAGGTACACTAAATAAAAGCTCTAAAATAAACTATAAAAATATGCATTTGTTCTCTCTCCTCCCCCCCCCCCCTTAGTAAATAGTTTTAAAAATTTCACTGCAAAAACGTAATTACATGAGGCGGGAGGGGGGTGCATTCTCATTGAACTATTCCAACTGTTTCACCTCATCTAACCCGCTCTGAAACTTTTAATTAAAAATTCCTTATCGGATTAAATACATAGATGTATTGTCACACAATAATTCACTTCTCCTGCAAGTGCGAACGTTTGCCGTCTAGCGGCAAAAATCAGAACGACTACTCGATTTTTTTCCCGCCAACAAGCTGTAACTTTGGATTGTAGTCCGCCTAGCTCGTTTCTTTCCAGTTCTGCTGTTCTCAGCAATAATTAATTCCATAGTGATATGTTTATTATTCAGATATAATTTTCAATAACTGAATATTTGACTGGTTAATGCTGTAGCAAATAATATCAAATTAAGGTGAGTCATATAATTCTATTACACGGATTGAAATCGATAACTTCAATTGTTGGTTCCATCTAGCATTAAAATTCTCATATATATATATATATATATATATAACTTGTATTCATTCCTTTACGTCCTTTACAATAAACAAAACGTATTTAAAACTCTCAATATTTTTTAGAATAAATTTTTCTCCTTCATTTGGTCCATGTGACCTCAAAATACTAACATAGCTTGCAATCATTTCTTTCATGTGCTTTTGAAAAAGTAAAATATTTAATGAATAGAATGTTTGTAATCTAGATCCCATCTACCCCTGCTAAAATCTATTCAGTGGGCTATGCTGAATGAGTATGGCGAAGATAAAATGTTGGTCATGTTAGGTGGTCTTCACATATAGAAATGGCTGTTTTATCTGCAATAGGTACATGAATTGAAGGAAGTGGATAAACTGAACTCCTAGTAGAAGTTCATGTTACAACATCAGGAAGAGCAGAAAGAACACAAAAAGTTTCGCATGTGAAGTGAAGTCGACACGCTCACGATTTTGCAGTAACCACTTTCCAAGTTCTGTTAGAGAAAGCGTTTCAAAATCGAAAAGAGATATAAACAAAATATATACAGACTGGGTTAAGCGAAGATCAGAAGAATCGCCTCAGTTTACTGAAAGATCACCATGGAGCTAGAATGCATACTTTTAAATCTGATGCGTACTATTCGTCAAGGAAATTTCTCAGACTTTACTGTCACTCTTGAGAACATATGTCCATGGATGTTTGGTTTGATCATACAAATTATGCCCGATGGTCTTCAGTATTTCTGTGCAATTTGAAGCAGTAGAGATGCATCCAGCTATTTTTCAAGAGTTTCATAGGAAAAATATATCTGGCTCCAAAACTGAGAGGAAATTTTCCAGGATGGCACACGACCATTTGCATGAGCAAAACAACAAATTAATTTAAAAATCATCAACTAATCTATCACGTTTAAGTCCTGAGGCGTCATTAATACAATGGATGGTTGCTGGACCGGAAGTTGTGTGCCTGATTGGGGAGTTTGAAGAAAATCAGAGCCAAAAGTCTGACGTCACTACTGAAAAGCTAGATACTAGATACATGAAGATTCTAGAAGCTTTTTTATTTGGTATGAAATTCATGTTTCCAGCCTAGTTGAAACATTTGAAGAACACGGGAATCCTTTCGAAGATGACGATTTACCTACAGTAAACAGCAACAAAATTATTCTCTCGGAAGAAAGTGCCATTGCTGTGATGTTAACGCAAGTCAATTCAATACATTTGTAGAAGATCGCTTAGTGTTAAGAAAATTATCCATACATGATGTTATTAAAAGAAACAATCTCCTCTTGATGAGCAGAAAAATATTTCTGTTCAGTCCAAAGACAAGAAAAACATTGTTAATTTGAGGAGGGGCAGCACTCTTTTTGCTAAGCTATATGTTGCCTGCCAACCAATTCAAATGGATGTAAAAGAATTTTTTTTCTCATGAAAACAGCTCGTGTCTACCTTCTATATCCAATCTTGGCAAATTTAGGAAATCAAGAAAAAAGTCCGGCGTAGTTTCTTGTATCGTTTAATCAACTGGACTGGTTTTGACGGCTATTCCGGAACTAAATTGTTCATTGATGGTGCTGCACTGATTCACATGCTTGTTCCTCTGTCTGCTCGAACTGTCCAATAATACTGCGATCAGATTATGAAGCCGTACATATTAATGAGACGAAAAAGTGTTCATAGGGTAGATTTGGTTTTTGACTGGTATTCAAAAGGAAGTTTGAAAAGCAACACGAGACAATGGAGAGGATCTGGACCAAGAATAAGTATTAAATCCAATGTTTTGATACCGAAGTCATTTACTAAATTTCTTGCGAAAGATAAAAATAAAGTGGAGCTTTTCGAATTTTTGGCAGAAAATCTCGTGAAGATGGATCTACGAGATGGGAAGCAGGTTGTATGCTCGTACAAAGACACAGCAATTGCTTCAGTCAAGAACAATTTTGAAACCATGTTTCCCGTTTCCCATGAAGAAGCCGGTGCGAGGCTATTCCTCTATGTGCAGCATGCAATAGAATACTTGGGTCATGTAAAGATCACCGTGAAAACTGTTGACAGTGATGATGTAGTGATTGCTATGTTCCGAGTTCCGAAACTGCAAGAGCTATGTGTGGAGTATGGAAGTGGAAAATATCTACGGTATCTTCCCATTCACGTTTTGCACCTTAAAGTTCCACAAGGTGTTACAGATCTTCTACCTTTTTCCCATCCCTTTACATGAGCACACGGTGTCTAGTTTTGCCAGCATTGGTAAAACTAGGTACTGCATGGAAAATGTGGATGGCAATTAGAGATGTTGACAAAGTTTTTTTGTACTATACTAAAGTACCTGAGAGCATTAATGAAGAAGATGAGCATTTTCTACTTATTCAGCGCTTCGTAGTCTTGACGCATCATTCAACAAGCTCAATGGAAACCGTAAATGAGGCTAGGAGAATTTTCTTCACCCAGCAAAACAGACCAGTTGATTGTATTCCAGCATCTAGCAACGTTTTTCTGCATCACCTTAAGAGAACAATATTGCAGTGTTTACTACGGACAAAATGTCTTCAGCAAAATTTTCAGCTCTTGGATCCATATCAGTGGGGATGGAAAAAAATCGGTGAAGAATTTGAACCTCTTTGGTATGCACACCCCAAAATAACAATGCAGAAATTACAGGAACTTATATCATGCAAGTGCAAAGAGTTGTCTACACGCTGTCGATGCGTCAGATCAGGTCTGAATTGTACACTTCTTTGTAGTTGTGAGGGTTAGTGCAATACGTAAAACGTTCCTTAAAAAAACTTATTAATTACTGTTTTCGTTATAACAGCTACTTTTTCTTTGTTATTAAAACATGTAATTTTCGTCTATTTCTCTTATATGTTTAAAATGTAAGCATTTTAACAAAATTGTTTTATTATACGATAGCATTAATAATTAAGTTCTCGATCCATTTTGAACATGAAATGCAAATTTAAATTTAATGAAACTGGGAAGGTTCTTTTATAATGCAGGTATTACAGTAAAAGTTTTACTCCAATATTGCAGAACACAGGAAAGTCATTGTTTTCCTATCAATTTTCACGTTGATACTGTAATAATTATTAAACTATTTGTCTTCTTTACTAATAATAAAGCTCAAAGTTTGTCTGGATATCTGTCGGGATATCTGTCCGGATGTTTCTCTGTGACGAGCATAGCACCTAAACTGTTCGGCCGATTTTCATGAAATGTGGCAGAGAATTTGTTTGTAGCATGGGGGTGTGCACCTCGAAGCGATTTTTCGAAAATTCGATTTTGTTCTTTTTCTTTTTCAATTTTAAGAACATTTTACCGAGCAAATTATCATATCGTGGACGAGTAAATTACAAAATTATCATAACGTGGAACGGTAACATAAAAAATGTTAAGAAGGCCAGGGCCAACCCAGGGCTGTCGTGCAACTGAGGAAGGAAGGAACCGTAAAATGGCCGAGCAAATTAACATCGCAAATTGGGGAAAAATTCATCATTCATTGTTTGTAAATATACAGGCGAATGAAATGACCTTTTAATTTTTCTACTACGAGCAAAGCCGTGCGGGTACCGTTAGTAGAAAATAAAACTAAGCTCTATTGAAGAGCTTTTTTAAACGACTTTCAGATAATGTATTTGAATTTTACAAAAATATGACCTATTATGGAGTTTTAAGCAGTTAAACCGACGTATTAACCGATACATGGCGGCCATTTTGATGACGTCACCACAGGGGGTCTTGACCTCCAATCGATTGCCTCCCGGCGTTTTTTTGCTCTCTTATATGAACATAAGTGCTGTACAAAATTTCATGCTGGTATCCGGAAGTGAAATGTTTTTGCACAAACTCCACCGACTATATATAGAAGAAAGTATTGGATTCGTGCAAATTTTCGAATTTTGAAGGATTCGAACATTTTGAAGTGTGCTGAGTCCATTTAGACTGTTTTTGGAAAATGTCTGTCTGTGTGTATGTGTGTGTGTATGTATGTGTGTATGTGACCAGTTTTTTGTGGCCGCTCTACAGCAAAAACTACTGCATGAAATCGAACGAAATTTGGTACACATATGTGCCCCTATGTGAACTTGTGCCCATTGGTTTTTGGCACGAATTCCTCCAAGGGGGGTGGAGCAATGGGACGTTTTTTGAGTTACGCGTGCTTGCTATTCCTCAGGAAGTAACTGGCGGAATCAAACAAAATTTGGTCCATATGTTGCCATTAACAGAAACAGGTGCTGATTCAATTTTGGTGTCAATAACTCAAACGGGGGTTGAGCTATAGAATGTTTTTTGTTGTCAATTGTGACTGCTGTATCTCAAGAAATAATGAACGGAATGAAAGAAAAATTTATCGGCAAGTAGCCCTTAGTGGGTACAAGAGCTGATTTTATTTCGGTGTCAAAAGCTGAAAAGGAGGTTGCGCAATCGAATGTTTTTTTTTTTGCATTGTGAGTGCCATATCTCAAGAAGTAATGCTACGTTCTGGATGAAATTTGGAATAAATGTGAATCTATTTGTAAATAGGCGTTGTTTCAATTTTGGCGCGAATTGCTCCATGGGGGGCTGATTTTTTTTTTTTTTTTTGTGTAAATAAAAATAGCTTTATAAATGCAACAATAAGAAAGATAAATTGTAATACTGTCGTCTGCTTATTTCACGTGATTTTAATTTTTGGGAAATAATCGGAAATGTTATTGCAATGATTTAAAATTAATAACTGTTGCCATATAATGTTTGTTAACAAATAAAACATCTAATTAATTCAAGCAAGGCTTTTAAAATAACTTTCAAGTCGTTCTTTGCTTTGCTTTTGTGGGAATTCAGGAATTCGAACGGCCGTCAGGTTTTTTTTTTTTTTTTTGTTGCTGCTGGGAATATTGCATTCTCTTCAAGCATAGGGATTGATCAGAATTCACAAGAAAGGTATAGAAGAAAGTTTCGTGATGGCCACAACATACTAGTTTCTCTCTGTCTCTCAATGCAAAAGCATTGAAACTCCATTTACAGCAGGATTCACCAATAGAGACCGTTCTGTAGTCTGTAAAGTTTCTGCAGAGCCAAAAATTTTCTGCGAACGCAGTTCATGCGTTCCTCTGTATTATACAAGACTGACTATAAGAAGCTATAAGTGAAAGGGTAAATGAAATACCTTCCACACCTGCACTTGGATCAGCAGCTTTTATGTATTGATCTAGGTAAAATTTTGCACACCAGTTCTTCTTCCCCCCAATCATATTTGCATGGAGCAGAAATGGGGTTTTAATGTCTTGTGCTATGTTTCCTAATTAGCCAGTGCCTTTCAATTTTGACCGTGCATTCTATGATAAAAGTTGCTTGGATATGTACTATCCTTGCTGAAAGTTTTGCCCATGTTTTATAAAACACCATGTACATAAAAAACACTTGGAATAAAAAGGGGTTAAAAACAGGTAGACTCCCAAAACTTATAAGCTTTGGAGCTTTGTTCCGAATTTTTTTTTAAATTAAATTCCAAATTAGTATTCAATTTTGTGCTGGTTATAACAGATTTATCTTCTTTCAGATGATGAAACCCAAGTATCTGCCGTGTGAAATTTTTGAATTTCTCCGACATGGGTCATGTGATTTTATGTCCTGCAGCTCCGACTCGCATTTCATCTGTTTGGACAAAGTGTTGTGCTTTACAGATAGTGCCCGTAAAATCAAAAAAATTTCTCCCCTCTTTCGTTTTTGATGAAAAAATGAAGTGCAAACATAGACAGCCGAGTCATATTGCTGCACATACCAAAGAACAAGCTGTAAGAGATGGATGCATTGTCGTTCTGGCGTTTGCATCTTCCAGAGCCAACTTTTCTCATCTGTGTTTTGAATGTGCTTGCTTGTATATGTAACAGTCCTGTAAATAGTGACATATAGTGATAATTGACCAAGTAGGTTTTTTGAACATTGTAAAGCTAGTTCTATATGCAGTGTTCTTTGTGGAAGTGCTGCATGATATTCTAAAATGAACTATTTTATCAAGTGGTAAATTAGTACAAAATATGTGAATGCAGGTTTTAACTTTGTACTTGTCAGAGCCTCTTTATATACATTATCATATTCATTTGTTTATATTAATGTTTTTAGATCTTTTTCTAAAACTTCATCATGATCAATCAACATTCTGAAGAAAACGTCTTTCAGGACACGCATCATTTTTTCATTACTCCCACATACCCTCCAGTTTGTAAATAATTTTAGCGAATATATTTTGTTCATTTCCCCCCTGTTATCCATAAATTACATTTATAAATTCTAATATAATAAAAATTTCATTATTCTATTATTTCATTTTTTACAGTGAGGCCATACTTAATGTAACATCCCATGTTCAATAAAAAGATCTAAGTATACCTTGTTTCTAATTTATTTTCTTGCTTATTTAGTTGCATGTTATTTTCCCTGCTGCTCAAGTTTTTTGAATATCTCTTTAGGTAAAATTAGCGAAGGAATCTAAACTTTTTACTCAGACTGCGACTTATGGAAACCAGCGTTCATCCCCTGCTGTAACAAATCAACTGCACTGATACAGCAACCAAAGTTAATGAGGCATTGAGGGTGTCCTCTATGCAAGTTAAATTGTTTATAGCAATACACACAAATCAAATAGACATTGGTTTTGTACAAAATTTGCTATCTTAGATCAAAAAAAGGAAAAGGAAAATCTCTTTCAGAAGGTGATAAAATTTATGGGGTATTTTACTAAATGTTCACATTTCAGAATCTCGGTAAAAACCAACTTCAATGGAGTCACAGCCTGTGTTTTCATCAAGTGCAATATTTTTGATGTGAAAATGCACTAATCCTTATCCCATACAAGCGATGGTTTGTTAGGACCTATTGGTAGCAAAATTAAGCCCTAAAAAGTTCAAACAATAGTTCCTAATTAGGAACTAGTAGTAATAAGGACTTTGTAGTACTATACAATTGGTGTATGGAATTTAAGAAAACTAATTCAAGTGACAAAGGCGGTCCTTCTCAGAAAAAGCACAAAGTTTTCCATTTTACATTAAAATCTTAACTTTTAGAAGAATTAAGACAATCCAGGGTGATCGACTCCTTATCCCAAAATCCTACGGGATTGAAAACCATATCTGAGAGTCATTTTAATCACTGGCTATTTTAATTTTTCTAAAAGTTAATGGATGCCATACCCTCTTCTTTTCCTTTCCTCTCTGCATTTAACAGCAGTTATCTAGTCACTAAATATTTTTCTCTTAGGCAAAGCTTGAAATCTTTTCTGGAAAAGCTGCCATTCATTAATTACGTGGGGGTCCCGATGGGGGAGGGGGGGAACCCATTCTTACAAAAAATTTTCCAAGTCAATATTTTTCATTAGAAATATCATAGTCTAGTGGTTTGGCATGGATCATATTTCATTTGCGTTTTTTACCTTTCAGAGGCATTAGGATAAGCTGTTTATTTGTTTTACAAAGATTGAATAGTGTAAAATATAAATCAGAGAATTGCACTATGTGTGGCATGTTTTATTTCTAATTCGTATCAAATCATGTACAAAAAAAAAATTCAAAAAACATTTGGTCTGAAGTCCAACTTTTTAATAAATATTTCTTTGCATAAAAAGGTTTTTAAGAATTAAATAATGATTCCAGTGATTAAGATTCGTTATTTTTTTATTTTGAAAAACGAAATGGAATTTTATGTAAGAATAGGGGGAGGGGTTTGCAAAATTTTACGCACCCTTACATAGAGGAAGGAGGGAGGTTCAAAAAATTGCCAAAATCATCGTTACATAATTAATGAACGGCCCCTTAGAACTGTATACCAATAATTCTATGTTTGCCTTTACTTATTCAGGATTCGTTATTAGCTTGTACTCTTTCACATTGGTTTAGAGACATTCAGCTTTTTCAAGCAAAGATCAGGGCCATGAAGATCAAATGGAAAAGGATATCAATATTTTAAATTCACTTAAATAACTCCTTATAGTTTTTGAGAACCAAGTATGATATCAATTTTATGTTCACGAATAGTTTTCTTTTACAAATGGAAGATTGTTTTTTTAATGTTAAAATTCTTTATTTTGAAACATAATTCAGTTTAAGCCAATTTCCAAAGGAACATAGACTTGTTTTGTTGAAGCTTTTTGTTAAACCTATATTGAAGCAAAATTTTTGGGAAAACTAGTCAAGAAAATACGAGATACAAAAATACATTTATTGCAAATGAATTTAGATTTTTACAACTAGAACTTTAGCTTCATCTCGTAAACTACATTGCAGAAATACAAATATTAGATATAAAGTTTAAATTATTAACATTTATGTACACACAGTTCTATGAAGTTCACTGCCCTTACAACACAGCGATTTTCTGCATCAACATTTATTCACAAGAACATAATACAACTATGTCACAGTCAAAAGCATCAATTCAATAAAATTCTTCATTTCTCTCATGAATTTTATTTTCACCAAAATGCTCCCATATTTTGATTTGCATATTTTCTTTTTGATTGTAAAACATTTAATTTCTTTACCAAAATCTTTTAGTTAAAATTTTAAAAACCATGTGTAAAATGAATTTTGATTCTTATGTAAGAGACTTATAATACAATTTAGGTAGCAATTTTATACTGTGTCACATACAAAGTAAATCTTTTAATACACAAGCTTTTTTTTTGGCACCAGAAATTTTATTTTATAAAATTACAACATTTTATAGACAAATTGTTGAAGTAATTTCTAATTTACCTTTCATTTAGTTAAATTAGACTAGAGAAATAAGAGATTCATTATATATATAATGAATGTAATAATGAGGTGCATAAAAACAAAATTGCTTTGAAATGCCTTTTTTCTTCTGCATCTTTTATTTTTTAAATTCAGGGAACAGCGATCACAGCAAAGGGTATGGATAAATTATAGGATTTTCCACAAAAGATATGGAGATAAATATGAAATTTAAAATAAAGAGTCTACTTTTTAATTTAATTTTTGAGCTCACTTTTTTGTATTGATTGGAAACAAAAGTTTGGTTAATCAATTTAATCAACACATTTTTATAAAAATCATCTTTTAATAAACTTATAATGAAATACCAGATGAAAACATTAAAACTAATTTACTTTTGATTTCCAAAAGTTTATACCTACTCTCCCTAAAAAGTGCAAGATTTCACTAAATAATTTCAAAAATAGGGAAGTAAAAAGAAAAACCAGTTCTATAGAAAGATAAAAAGCTTCCGTTAATCACATATAAGAAATGTAACGTTAAACAGTCAGTTATAGTTATGTTTTAGATAAATTAATAATCCGAAGGAAGAGTAAATTAGCTAAAAAGGTGTAATGAAAACATGCCTAACTTAAGTTCACTTTTGAGGCTTTACTTTCAACATTTACTCATTATGCTTGTTGACTAAAATAAAATAAAAAGCTTTTGAACTTTTCATACTGATAGCACTTACAAAGTTATATAAAAAAATTAAAAAAAAACTCATGCATCTTTTAACAAAGTTTAAGATACATCGAAAGTGGCCAAATTTCCACTCCCTATGACTGATGTAAAAAATTAAGGTTTTGAATACAAGTTATCAGAATTTAAAATTTAATAGATAGGCAAGTAAAAGAACTTTTTTAAATAAAATAATTTTGAACTGAATGAAACAATGATGGTCAATAGTATTATTAAGTATGACAAGATCGTCAGGCCCAGCTCCTGGGGTGATTTCAAAGTTGAAACTTTTTTTTAAGTATGAATATGTTTCAACGCTATAAAATTCACAACTTCAATGCTAAAAAATAATAACTGAGTGTGCACCAGTGCTTGGATATGCAAGGCATAGTTTGAAATTTAACTACGAATTCAATTCAATTTTAGAGGCGGCAAATTGCATGATTTAAAAATCTTTTATTTTTATTTTATTAATATATTTTATTTATCATTATTCAATGGAATCGGCGGCACTTATTGCCTAGGGCGGCAAAACTACTAGAGCCGGCCTGGAAGATCGTTAGGAAAAGTAAAAAAATCCTTAATTTTAAAAATTTCTCCTACTTTTATTGACGTTTACAAATACACTGTTAATCTGACAGAACTTGTAAATAGTTCATGCCCATGTAGTTGAAAATAAGACAAGAGTTTAAGGGCAAATAATTTTTCTTAAAACAGTGGAGTGAATAAAAGACATTTCAAAGATTTTTTCAGAAAGCAGAAGAATTATAACACAGCTGCGATCCACTGAGTAGCCCAGTTTCTATATTCAGAGCATTTCAGACATTTGATCATCAATTTGACATAAGTTATTTAAAAAATTTTAATTGTTGAATATAGGCAAGTTTGTAGCTACAAAAGTAAGCACTTACTGAATAATTTTGTTATAACAGTTAAAATTGTTTCTTCTGAACAAAGGGATACAGTTTTAAATGTTCTGTTATTTCAAAGAAAAAAAAATGAGCACTCATATTCAGTGCATGAAAAAGTGAGAGATCTTTAAAAGTTAGTATTAAATAAAGAAGGTTATGCCCGGTAGCAGAATTTTTTTCAGCTGTCTGATGTAAATTAAAAAACCTAAAAATAGTCTGCAAGATAAACCAGCATTAGATGTCAAGAACCTTTTACAAATATTAAGGAATGTTTGAAAATCAAATGAATCCAATGAGCATCACAAATACCAGAGGACTGAGTTTAGCGCCTTGCATCCGTTCTTTGTCTTTTTTCCCTCAGTTCCATTTTGAACTGAATTTTTTCAACTTAAAATTTAACAGATAAGCGCAGAAAGCACTAAAACAGTAAAATCTCTCCAATTCAGAAACAGACTGGAGGCCTCTTCAAGAATTTGAGACAAGTGTTGCAGCATCGTGCCTTTTCTGCTACCAGGATGTTATGTATACATAAATAAAGACTTAACTTTCCACTCAATACATTAAAGCATTTAGATCTCCAAATGGCAATTACCAGTTAGTCAGTGTTTACACTCATTTTGTAACATAAAAATTGAGGAAGACTAGAAGTAAAAATATTCAAGTAACGATTGCAAGGTGTAATAATAGGTAAATTTCAAAAAGAACGGATTGATTATTTGTCATGCCTTAAATAATTAAGTGTTAAAATATTTTTACTTAATTACAGTAAACTCTAGATACAAACTAAACATTCCGAGTTATCAGTAGTTCGAGCTATGGGAAGTTTCCACAACAGTCTCAAGAGTTTTGGACCCAATGAAAACTTTTAAGATAAAGGAATATTCCAGTTATAAGCTTTGAGTTATCGTGATCCAACTGTAATATATTTCCTAGTAGTGAGTTAAAATATTGAAACGATCATAAGGATAAACTTTGGATAGAATTGAGCAATATTTTATCACAATATTAAAACTAAGACAAATACGCAACTAGAGGAAATTTTTTAAACAGAAAAAAAAAAACAAATTCCCAACAAAGCAACAATTTTTTATCAAATCCTTATGCATAACAATAAAATTTAAGCCTAGAACAAAAATTAGTTTTTTTCTTTTTTTAAAAATTGTTTATCCTGAGCTTTATGACAATAAACCTCAGAAATATGTATCACATTCTTTAGCACATTTCAGAACAGATTATTTGCTATATTTTTTAAGCAGCTTTTCATCTTATGTTTTCCCCCCAATCCCATTAGGACCAATTGATCTCTTAAAATAATCAAAACTTGTTAAAAGGATACTGCTTAGTTACCTACCACTGTCCAAACAGGGTAAAAAGTTCATTTATATGAACCGAAGAATTACACAGAGACAAGTTGGTACTATCTGGTATGAATATCTTCACTATCAACTTGCATAAATTTCATAAAATAGTCATAAAAGAAAAGTCGTACAGTAGAAGATCGTTTATAACGCACATCTTGGGACCAGAGCTTTTGAGTTACATAGATCATTTCACAAATTTTGAAACTAATATTCAGAATATAGCTATGTATTAGTGCTTCAGAATGAGGTTTATCTGCAATGAGTATAAAGTGCTAATATTACTATTAGGCATTCATAAATAAATCACAATCAAAAGAAAGTGAATTATCCTGCACTTTTGCTTGTTTCATGGCTTGCATGACAGCTGCACTTTCAAGAGCCATCTGGTATTTTCTGTTTACTATGAGTATTAATTTTCATTTAAAAGCTTTGAATTAAGATAAAAAGATGAAAAACTGTTTCAAAATTTAATTTGGCTTACAATTTTTATGTTTGCAAAGCAAAACAGGGATTTTTTAAACTTTAAAAACCCATTGTTTACTTCTGAAAAGTTGTGCAGTTTATAGAGAATTGAGTAACATCGGTCGGCGTTATGAAAGGTACTCTACTGTAACATTTCCCCACAGGTATGTAGATTAATCATGATACTAATGCTCTTAATAAACAATATGCAGTGTATTCTGATTCCATAGACCACAGGAAAATATTATGTAGTGCACAGTTGAAACAGGTATAGAAAAAATCAACAGGGTGCCTACAGAAATTGCAAATCCCCCCCCCCCCCCCCCGATTCAAAAAATTTGTTAATATTTCCAAAAAGGTAGTTATTACAACTTTAATGTTAAAAGAAAGATTACTTCAATGTGACTAAAAACAGAAAAGAAAGAAAAATTATTTAGCCATTAAGTGTAAAAATTTACACAGAAATTAATTATAAGGATTTAATGAATGAAATTTATGCAAATATGAGAATTTGTTTAGATAAATTAAGTGAAAGGCCTTCAAGGTATTCTTCCCACAAGGCAACTTAGTTGCATACATTTTTGAATGGGCGGTCATAAAAAAGTGTAACGAAAAGTGCGTGATCTGGGACAAATACGAGTATACCCATATGAATAACTAGACTGGTAAAAATCAATATTTAGTCTATAGGGCATGGGAAACTTTTCAATTTATAGATAGATTTCAGTCCACTTTTCTTGTTGTTAAGACTGAAACTATATCGCCCTCGTTTAATCTTTTTCAAATATTTTCATTTTCAATACCCTCAACTTGAGAACTTATAATATGGATTTAAATGTTTTTTGACATTGCTTCATTTAAAATCTTAATATGTGATGGTTGCTTCCTATAGTCAATTTAGTAATATCTAATTATTGAGTATTGTTATTACTAATGCCAATCCCTTTTCATAAAAAAATTCAAAAGAATGAACATTTATAAAATACTAATGTGTTTCATTAAAAAAGCACATTCTTGGATAGTTACAACATTTTTAATTCAGTCTTTTGAAAATGAGAAAAATATGCTGATAATTACAACTTGTAGGCACCCCGAATCATTTGAATTATTTTTAAATTAATTGATATCTGTAAATTATTCATTCCACTTATTAGAATTACTTTTCCTCTTTCAAAATATATTACTTTAGACAAATTCTTCTGCAGAAAAACAATGAGTAACTATCTTCACAATTCACAATATTAGCAAAAGATGCAACAAACAATTGAAAAATTACCATTTAATTACTTGCAAAGATGAATGATGCACTGTAAGTGAAATCTTTACTCCTAGAATATTAAACATCAATATCACAACTTACTTAAAATATCAGCACAAATTCTATTACAGCAATTGCTATCACTGTAAGAACCGCTTTGCGGTCCATTATATGACGAATGAAAGGAATCTGAGAAATATTTATGTAAACAGAGAAAAATCATCCTTTTGTTTGACGAGCACTTTGAAAAACTTGTTTTCTTGCTTATTTTTTTAAAGTAGAAATAGTTTAAGGAAGATATTTGAAAAACACTTTAAATTGAACAAACATGTGTGGTTTAAGGTACAGGAAAAAGTATACTTTACATAAAATTTGAGATCATAAAATATCAGATCAAAAATAGGGTTTAAAGTTCTTAATAGGTCACATTGACGAACATACATAAATAAACAACTCAAGACTCACTGTAATTATGTCAGATCAAGTTTTTGTTGTAAATTTCTAATTTGATTTAGCTTTTAATTTTGGCATCATTATTTTCAATAGCTAATAAAATATCAAATTGTACATGTACAGCATGGAAGTTGACAGCAGTTTTACTAATTATGTCCAACTCAGAAGTAGGAAAGTGGACATTGATAAGAAAAAGTATTGACTTAATTTATCTTAAATCCTGTAGCTCATTTGCTTTCAGAGTCAGAAATCATGGGTCTTCTTTTCGAGCTTTATATGAGTGATTTTTTAATGTCTTCTCTTATGTATCACTTTCATCTGCGATTGAAAGCTTAAAATTGCCAATATTTTTCTGCCGTAAATAACAAAATCCATTTTGAAATAAAAACTAAAACATTTAATAAATGCAAATAATGTGAAGCTCACTTCTGTACTGTTAAAAAGTTGGACATACTACTTTAGAAATTTACAATTCTTTGTATCAAATAGATATAAGCTCCTAGATATATATATATAGGTATATATATTTATGTATATATATTTGAAATACACTACAAAAAATTCTCTTAAAAATATTTTCATCAAACAAAAATAATGGCAATTTATTTTACAACTA
Organism: Uloborus diversus; assembly: GCF_026930045.1. Taxonomy (NCBI): domain Eukaryota; kingdom Metazoa; phylum Arthropoda; class Arachnida; order Araneae; family Uloboridae; genus Uloborus; species Uloborus diversus. Next base: position 113,301,492 of record NC_072737.1, on the reverse strand, counting down.
ATGGTATACGAAAAATAAAATCGCTCATATTTAGAATTTATTTAACAGAACAAAAATAAATAAAAACTATTTTTACGCTGGAATACTTATACTGTTTTAATAAATGAGCTGCATATTTCATGCGCAGTGCACGAAACAAAGCCTTTTTAAAAACAATTAAAAACAAACTCAGCTGCTCCATAAATTAACTCTCACGATTTGTTAAAATTCTTTTCTGAGGTATATAAAGGAATGAATCTCTCAGTAAGAGACAAAATGGCAAATCCATTTTACTTGACTTAAATAAAAGTTCACACATTCTTCAGTTCAAATGCTTTCAGTAATGAGTGTTTCACAAAATTTTGCACACATAGTAGGAAAATTCAGATCTGTTTTCCAATAGAAAAAGGGGATAGAGGTTGCAGTTCTTATGATGTCAGAGTAATGTGGCTAGATGAAGGACATCAGTAACATCCTTACTAACCTGAAATTTGAAGGAAAAAAACTCTTTATTCATTTTTCAATGTCCAAAGAATCACATTAAAACACAATCAAGCAAACAAATTAGTTGATATACAGTGGTGTACATAGCCTCCCCCCCCCCCATAGTGTGGGGGGCGCAAGAGGTATGAGAACGCACGCCCTGAAAAAATTATACTACATTACAATAATTTTTTCAAAAATTATGGGGGGGGGGGGGCAGTTTGTTTTATCTTGCGGGGGGAGGGGCACCAAAGTATGTACACTACTGCTGATACAATAAATTATTTGAAAAACTATAATACAAAGAACCAGAGGTTCAACATTATTAAGGTTCAAAAATAATTGAGGGAAAGAATTTGAGGCAGTGAGAAGCAAAGAGATATAAGTGCCAAAACTAAAAACTTGAAGATGCCTGCACTAATGGGAGGAGAACCACCCTTCTGTTTTAGGGCAAGAAATAGTGACAGTAGCCTTGTTATGTAGGTGTTGCTATACAGCGTGAATTTATTTTAAAAAAATCAATGAAAGCTTACCTATTATCTGAACTTTAAATACATTTTACCCAAAACTTTCAAACATTCATTGACATCCCTTTGCTTCTCACAGTTTCAATTATAAACATAAATTATGCTTACTTATTAGTACATATCAAGACTGGCGACAGTTTTAATGGCGTAGCAATTGGTTTTTCAACAAAGATACTAAATTTGTAGTTCATTTAGATTTGCAGTTTTTTTTTTTTTTTTTTTTGAAACTGTCTGATACTAATGGATTGAGGAATAAAATTTTTAAGAACATTACCTAACTAGAATGTGGAAAACTCTTGATTCCACCTTTTTTCAAAAGCCAAAGGAGCCCTTTTTGAAGCACTGTGCAGTAAAGGAATAACACCTGTGATTTCTCTCGTTTATTGTTTGTACTTAGTAGCATATACAAAGCATCAGTAAAGAACTGTTTCCGAAAAACTGTAGCTTCTTCAAGAAAACAAAATATGAGATGGGGGAGATTATGCAAGTTGAAGAAATGACTTTTAAAGCAGGGGTGCCCCTACCTCCTAAAACGGGGGGGGGGGGGGGCTCTCAAAAACCTCCAAAAAGCAAGAGTCCCCCTCAGAAAAGATAAAACCTAACATATTAAAATGGTGCAATCTGCACCATGGCCCCCTCTTGGCAGGCCCGGCTCCTGGGGTTGGCAGCGGCCTAGAGCGGCAGATTTTCGAAATTGAAACTTTTTTTTAAGAATGAATATCTGTTTCAGTGCCATGAGATTCACTGCATCAATGCTAAAATAATAAGAATTATCATAATAATAATAACAATTTAGTGTGTACCATATGCTTGGGTATGCAAAACATAGTTCAGAATTTAACAAGAAATTCAACTTCATTTTAGAGGCTACAAATTGTGTGATTTAAAAGTCTTCTGAAAGTATTCTGTTTTAGTGCCATAAGATACCCTAATTTAATGTTAAAAAAGATAATTTAAAGTGTGTACCAGTGCTTGGATATGCAAAACCCAGTTTGCAAGTTAACAAGAAACTCACTTTGATTTTGACTATTACTTTTATTTAATTAATACTATATTATTATTATTATTATTTTTGAATGGGGTGGGGGGGGGGGTGCACTTGTCAATATCGCCTAGGGCAGCAGAAGTACTAGAGCCGGCCCTGCCTCTTGGTGGGCACTTTTGATTAATAAAGAAGCTGATAAAGCAGAATGCAAATGCTCAGACTTTATAAAATTTAATCAAAACATCAAGGTTTGCCTCCAAGAATTTATACAAAAACACAGAAGAATATGAAACCGCTGCTGAAAAAAACCTTGAGGATTAAATGTTTCATGAGTCACAAAACTTGATTACAACTTAAAAATGAGGGATTATCTTTTTAAAAAAGGAAATACGAACAAAAAAAGAGGATTTATTCTAATTTTTGTTATTTTTCTACGTTTTAAATTAAATCATGTACATTTTCTTTAATAAAATAATTTATATATTCTAATTTTATTAGTTATCAGTATATTGACTAAAATGTTACAGATTTGCTTCACTGAAACGTTGAAAACTGAAACTATTGTTGTCGAACTTCTGATAAGTTCTTTCCAGTACTGCTAGATTTGAGCCATCCCAAACTGACTGTAAATACTAATTCTAAAAGTAAATACTGTTCTTCTCTATAGCATCTAAAAGGCTGCTAGGAACTAATAAGCATAGGAATGCAATCAGCCCACATCAGTTACCCCCAGGGTCCATTTAAGCCAAAGTGGTGCCCAGCTCCTAATTCAATTTGGTGCCCCACTAAAAGTTTTTAAAAAAAGGTAGAAATAAATAAAATGACCCTCTTTTGGTGCCCAGGCCCATGGACCTACAGGACTGTGCATTAATCAGGCCCTAGTTACTCCTTCCGAGTCTTGGTTAGTTCTTGCCCGTTGCTCGGGTATTGCTGCTGTCTAAAAGGAGTGCACCACCTATTGGACATTTGCGACGCCACACCTGCTCATGCTACATATAAAAAAAAAATTGTGGATGAACAACTAGAACGTTACCCTTTCGCGCCACCCAAATCTCTTTTCAGCAACTTTTCCCTAGAGGAAAAAGATGTTAAACTTTGGCTGAGGTAGATTACGATACAGTAGCAAGCGAAGTTCTCATTAATGGGGAAACCAGTTTAGGCAGCCGAAATTTTAGTGTTATTCATGAATTTTGTTAACAGAAAAGAAATAATAAGAATTTCCTTAAATTTGGAGGATATTTTATTCAACCGTTGAAATATACATTGTAATTTTTTCAAGTCATTCCCATCTGAAATAGCGGAGTTAAAAGCTGCTGTCTATGGGCTGTCACCATCAGAGCTTGTTGCTTGCAGGCATTATAAGAAGTCGCAACTTTTATCTGTAATCATTACAATTTTTCCTTCTCACAGACCTGAAGTGGTTTTTTTTTTTTTTTTTTGGGGGGGGGGGGGGGAAGGGGAGTAGGAAATAAGAAATCAAAAATTTAAAAAGTAGGAAAAAACAGGAAATGATAGGACTACACATACGTCAAAAGGAAACAAATTTAGCGTAAATTTTATTTCTAACGTAAAATAAACTAACAGTATTTTTGATTTAAAACTGTCCCAAAAATAAACTAACAGTACCTTTGAAGTATTAAAGGGATTTAATGAAATACCAAAACGCAAAAACAAAACGAAAGAAACAAGCTAACAATCATTAGTATGAAAAATGAACTGGTGGGAACAAAAGAGATTAATTACAAAAATATGAAAATAAAATCCAAACAAAGAAACACATTTCAACAATACAGTAATAAAATTTTTAAGTGTGAAAGAATAAAATGCAATATAGCGATCGCAACCCCCCCCCCCCCTCTTAAAAAATAAATAATAATGATAATAAAAATAAAACTCATACTTTTATGCAATAAAATAATTTTTGTTAAAGATTTGAGAGCATCCATTTATTTGAAAGTACTAACACTTTCAGCTCCTGTTGTCATAAACTAAGATAAAAAAAAAAAAAAAAGAAGAAGCAAATATTTAATTAGTTTTTGTTAAAAATAATCAGCAGCTGACATGCATTCTTGCATAAACAGGAGCAGATGTTTGAATTTGAAAAAAAAAAAAAAAAAGGAAAAAGACTGAAAATGCAGAACTACAATAAATTTGTTCTTAAATATGGGACATAAAATTTATAATAAAATAATTAACGAAATAAGTAAACTAAAAGGTTTGTACTATGTTATGTATTTTTAGCATTCAACATAAATTTTTGTTTCAGGCATGTCATTTATGGGGGTCAGCGTGGTCAATTTTTTTCCTCCCTGGTTTTCAAAATTAATGCTTAACTATACAAGTTTGTGCAGTTTTTGTTGTTTTCAGATAAAATATGCATTCTGTATGCATCCTTTATTAGCCACCTCCCTGGGAAAAATCAAAGTGATCGATCGCATTTGATTTTAATCATGCAATAAAAATGAATATTGTTTTATTGGTTTGATGATTTTTTACCTCCTTGTTTCAAAATTTTTGTCACAGAAAAAAAAGGAAAAATCCACGCATGGTAAACATAAAATTTTTATCAAAGACGAAAATCAGTTATTACTTTTTCTCTCCGAGCATAAAAAGAGAAGGCATGTAGTTTCTCTCAATCCTCACCATACCACAACAATATTCATTCAGAAATTGTTCACGAAATTGAGTGAGGAGGGGGGGGGGGAGCACCTGGCATGAAAAATGCCTGCATATCTATCTTTCCCGCCCCCTCCCTTTGATCAGGCACTCTGAGTGCATTAACTTACAGTAGATACGCTGCATCAATATAATTGCTGCACCCCGAAAAGAGTAAGAGTATGTCAAAAAAATTTATATGTTCAGAAATGCTGCATTGCCATAAACGCAGCACATAAAAATGATGAGCAACTCCTCGATGTTGATGATATATCAGAGTAGAAAATACTCATTATAAAAAGAAAAATAATACAGTACAAATTTGCTTTTGGCTCTATCCCTCCAACTTTTAAAGTTGTGAAGAAATAAAAACGGAATCCCTCATTTAAATTGATTTCCAATTTTTCTCCAAAAATCGGGAACATTTTGCCCATCTAGATTTTGCTGTATTTTTCATTTTTTGCAAATTCACCCTTTAAACAGAAAGAAAAGGAAATTTCATAAATTTTATAATCATGTTTATGATTTAGAATGAACAATAATCATATTTATGTACGAAAAAAGTTTCGGCGATGATTTTTGAAGCGGTCCATTTTTGCGAATTTCTGTTATCTGTCGCTTTTATTTTGTACTAACGTCAATAAAATATGTACAGTGTACAGGTTTTTCATTTTTTGCTCCTTTATGTTACTTTTAAGGTTTTACATCGCCTTTCTGTTTAAATAAAGCTCCATTTAACTTTTAATCAACTATACAAAAAATTTCGGCTTTTCCCCCACTTTCTGAACAGTCGGCTGCTTACTTTAATTAAAGCTTCTAATTGACAGGTAAATAATGCATAATTGCATCAGAATGTGCTAGTATCTATTTCTTTATTGTTTCGTTAAAACAGTAGGACTGAAGTCGGGGCGATTAAAAGAAAAGTTGATAATAAACGCTGCAACGGCAAAAGAGTCGCTTACGAAAATTTAACTGTTAAACAGGCAAATGCCGCGGACGGCGCCCCTTCCAGAAATTACTGTAGTCAGTCAATGATAAGCCCAGGATGCACTTGGTTCTTTTGCTTTTCAAAATTAATACATGCAGAAAATTATCGGTGCGGTATTGTAAGAGTCAATGCACAATTAGAAGTGCTATACTAACACTAGAAAGACGGAAGCGGTCATTTTGACCGCAAATGATTTTCAAATGCTCATATTTGCTGCGTTTAATTTTCAAACTCTTTTTCCTTCATTGACTTTTCCTAACTATTTATTAGGATCTTACAACAGTAATTTCTTCCCTTTAGGATTATTATTATAGTCGCTATAAATGTTTATACCTAGAAAGACTGACTACGGTCATTTTGACCGCTAAGTGAACCTTTTTTTATGCATCCGTTTTCATTTTTTTCTCTTATCAGTTGTGTGTACTATGGACTATTGTTAGTTGTCAGGGTGAGTAATCTTCTTTTGAGTTTGAGTAGTACCTGCTGGGTCAGGTTTAATTCTTTGAACTGTTAGGAAAATGCGAAACACCTGCTGGTTTCATGGTTTCAGTTTTCTGCTACCTACACACTGCACAGGGGGCAAAGTGTTGAGAAAGGTAAGTTTGAAAAGCATGTGACTGGACACGTGAAATTACTTTGGGTTCAAAAAGAAGTAAATATAAACAGTTGAATTCCAAAAATGTTTGCTGGAATTGTTTTGTGCACCAAAACATGTGCTTTGCTTGAAGCATTGACGTTTATTTTCTTCGGTGATAATGAAGTGCTCAGTCACATAATTATCTTCATGATGTCAAGAAGAACCGTTGACAAGCAAAACTTATAGGAACATTAACTCCTGAAACTGTTGCAGATTTATATCTAAAACAGATTATGGTTCGAATGAACAATGTGACTTATCTGAAGAGAAATATATTCCTTGCGATGAGAATAGTTTGCTTTCATGAGGTTATTGCGAATATTTTTCGGAGCCTAGATTTGCAGAAAAGGATTGTTCTTCTGAGTTAGAATCAGAAGGAACCTCGCTAATAAAAACTGATGCTCAAAATATAAAAAGTAGTGAAAGAAAAAGGGAAAAGGGTCCGACGCCGAAAAAAAAGGGGGAAATTTCAAAAACAGAACTCCTATTTCTCAAATTTCCTCCACTGATCAATATTGCTGCATATAAATAAGTATCTACCTAAGAAAAAATATTAAAATAATGTGAAATTAAATTATGCGGAAATAAAACTACAAGCATTAGTTCTAATTGCCAAAAAAAAAAAAAAAATGTTAATGGCTAATATACAGGTGACGCGATAACATATTAAGTATTGCGAAATACTGTAAAATATAGTAATGCACGGTATCTTGCGATATTAAGATATTTTTAAACCAACACATGCATAGTTGATTATAGTACTTGTTAGTTATTACATGCTAAGAAAATTTCCTCTTTTTTGTACAAATTTGCTCTTTCTCAATGCCAATTGTGTAAAGCATGTGTATTTCACTTGATCGAACATAAAATTTAAAAAAAGCTATCTGAGACTCATTTGCAGACTATATTACGATTAAATTGTCAAATTAAACTCTGATATGATGATACAACTTTTTTCTATGGTTAAAAATCCCAAAAGGAGGAAATTTCCAATCTTTTAAGTACGGCGGTCAAAGTGACCGCTGCTCGTCTTTCTAGGTATACGTAAAACGCTTCTAGTGCTAAAGAAAGAAAAAGTAGGAAGAAAAAGGAAAAATAGAAACACTTTGGGCAGGGCCGTCCGAAGAGCTGACGGCGCCCGGGGCGAAAGTTTCCTGGCGCCCTCCCCCCTATACACACAGAAAAATCAAGTTAGTTATAACAGCAATGCATAGTACATACTTGACTATTTTACATATTGATAAATAGAACAATCAAAGGGCTATGCATAATACAAATTAAAACACAAGCAATGAATCTGTTGATAAATAAAAACCTTTGTGCAGAACAGTAAAGTCAGACAAAACAACGTAAGTAGAAGCACAAATCTGTAATTTTGTCGGATGTCTTTTCATCCATAAGCTCATTATTTTTTGCATTGAAAAGGCGTTCCCTGTAACGCCGAAACACGTGTCTGCTGTAATTTACAAATTTGTGCTTCTACTTACGTTGTTTTGTCTGACTTTAATGAATCTGTTATTGATATTTGTGAAACATCAAAACGCAAGCAACATATCAAGCCCCGAAAACTTTTCGAAAAACGGAAATGTTAACAATCCAAATATTTATCTAGTAAAATGTTATCCCACTAGATAAAAAACAAACAATTAAAATTGAATTTGTTATTCATATTGATCAAACTAAGAATACGAATATAATTTGCTGATTATAAAGAGAAAATGTATTTATTGAAATAAATTACATCAAAATTAAATTTCGATATGAACTCATCCAATGATTCTTTTCAAGAGTTTTTTGGTTTTACTTGTACCAATTTAATATCAGCTTTCTTATATGTTATAAACAAAGATGTTATTCTTTTGCATCAAATATTTGTAAATTTTAGAGAGAAGCCCACAAATACTCAACACCAAAAAATGCTCAGAATTGCGTTTTTGGAGCTCTAATTTCGAAAAATCACTGGCCCTAATATTACAAAATATGGCCTTACAAATTGCTTTTAAGAATTGAGTTTAAGAAAATATTCGTCCCCATGTCACCTTTCTTTAATATCACTAGCAATGGGTTTTTCAAACGACACTTATTTAAGTGGGAAAGCTCCTGAAAGTAAAACACTGCTTAAATTTTTTGACCATAATTTTGAACAATTTTCCTGGGAGATGCTCCAGATCCTCCTATCTATCAAATCTTCAAAGTTTGTCTAAAACTGAGTTTTTGAAACTTCAATTTCGAAAACTTCATAGGGAGAAGGAATTGATTTTAATCTATTTAAAAAAAATAATATTTTGGAAACAGTCTCTGAACTCCCTCCCTTACCCTAACGTCAATAAACATGGCCTATAATTGCATTTAAAGGCTAAAATTGCGTTTTTAAAACTATAAATTTCAAAATTTTGACCGGCCACCTTTTGACATTTTTTCCTATCCGATCAAATAAACAAAAACATTTTTTTTTTAAGTGACCCCTTAAAAAAAACTTCTCTTTACGTCACTGCATTCAGGGGCAGAACTCAAGCAAATTTGGCGAGAACTAGACAAAAGAGAAGAGCCTTTTGTTTGATTTTAAACAGTTATATTCTCAGAAATTGTATCTGTTTCAATGATACAAAGGAAACGAATGCTTTGGAGACTGAGAGACAGGAATATTTTAGTGCCATAGAACAAAATAGAGAACCATTGCAATGATTCTCTATTTTATGTGTCTATGGCTGCGTATCTATGATACCTGAAATGAGCCCCTCATTTGATGCAATCCGGGCATTTTATACGAAGAGAGGCACCGTAAAGCGCCCCTCATTTCGTGTGAATGTCGTCGTGTTCCGTCGAAACGAGGGGCACCTTGCGGCGCCCCCTCATTTCGTGGCGCCCGAGGCGATTGCCCCCCCTTCGGGACGGCCCTGACTTTGGGGTCTGTTCTCAAAAACAACAAATTTCCTAAGAATATGAACCAGGCTTGGAGTCATCGCCGAATACGTAACAGTAATCTGCATAATCGATTACATTTTTGTGTAATCATAATCTGGAAATAAGATACTCATAATCTTGTAATTGTAATTTTAATTAGCTGTTTCTTGCGTAATCTTAGCTGTAATCTAAATTTCAATAATTGTAATTAAGTCGTGTAATCTTAACTTCTGCAAGTGAAAACTTGTTAACTGAGATTCTACATTGGTACAAAGGAGATGGGATCAGGACGAAGGAGAAGATAAGACTTCAATAGAAGCGTAAAAAGGGGGGCCTTTAGGCACTGCTGACGGTTGTCAAAAATGAGGATCATAAACGATCCGTATTGTGAGCCAATTGTACCCTGTAGGTGCCGTTGACAGGGATCCTGCAGGAACATCCCTCTCCCAGGGTTTTACAGATTGGTCAACAATTTTCCTTTTCATCACTGAATGACAGGCAAACAAGCGAAGCTACTACCTTGGAAGTAGGATAATATGAACAGCACTTTGTGTTTTTTTACTCTCATTCACAGAGGATGTGTCACAAGGGCAGATCCAGAAATTTTTGTAAGGGGGGGGGGGTCAAGTTTTGATGGCCAGCGTTATACCTCCAATATAAAACAGTATCAGTTAAGCAGGGATGCTCCTCCCCCTCAAGGAGGATGGCATATATCTCCTCATATGCTACGAAGTCCCCCCCCCCCGGGCTCAAATTAGATCAAATTTCTTGTCCTTTCCAATCTCCCCAATTCCCTAAATTTTGTGCAATTTGCGCCATGGATCATATTTTCTCAAATTTTCAGTAAATGTCATATTTAGGTAAACAAGTTGGACAGGTTGTCGTAAACTTTGAATATATTTTTCTTTTGAAAATGAACAAAAATCTCAAAAGTGCAATAGCCCAGTAACTGAACTCGGTCAATCCTTTGAAATATGACATGCTGAGAAGAAATACTTTGCAGATAGAACCAAGCAAAAAAAGGTTAACATTGACTTCATGTAGGTGCTAATTTTTCAAATTTGAAAATTGAAGTTTAGTAATAATCATAATAAAATTCATCTCACAGGGGGGTCAGCTGACCCTTTGACCCTCCCCTGAATCCACCCCTGATGTGTCACCAAAACTGCCTTTAAAAAGCAAAAAAAAAGAGAGAGAGAAACTGTTTGCATTTTTGGAAAAACTGCCCACACTTACAAAAGTGAAAATTCGTTCATAAAAGAGAAAATTGAAAGCGAATTAAAAGCTTACAAAACCAGCACCCCTAAAATGCTGGAGATCTAACATTTATGTGTACCCACTACAGCCATTTCCATGGACACTTTCGACTCTGGAAAAAAACCTGCTTTTCACCGCATTCTGGTTATTTGTGGGGAAAATGTGGATTTTTTCTCCTCCCGCTAGCTTCTGGAGTGAAAGCAGTGTTTTTACCCAAAATGCATTATGCGAAACAAGTTCGTCTACTAGCCACTAAGGATGCTGGGTAAAACCGCTTTCTCTGGTATAGTGGGAGAACCTCTTTTTACATGGAAACGGGGAATTTTTCAATCGGGTTTTTTGCGGAGCTAGAGCGGGGATTTACCGGGTCGAAAAGTAAGTTGTAAACGCGGCTAATGCTTAGTAAAATTGCACCTTTGCGCATCATCTGCTCCAGTTGAGCATTTATTCAGCTTTGCTGGAAAATTTTACACTTCTCAGCAGTGGTGTTTTCATGCGGTATACATAAGGATATGCATACTTCATAGGGCTCCATATACGCCATATACTCTCAAACATCTTTTCGATACATAGCGTATATCCTCAAGCTTCATATTATGACATTATGTATATGATCGTATACACATACTGTGAATAATGGATTACTGGAAGTATACCCTCAGAAAAATTGATGGGAACATCACTGCTTCTGGTCTACATGACTGTTTTGAAGCATTGGTGCTATTGAAATGCAATAAAAGATCATTTTAAATGCAGTATTTATTTTGGAACATTTACTTTCATGTCATTTATTTATACTATCTGAATGTATTTTAATACTATGCATGTTTTACAAATCCTGCATTTAAAAAAAACTTTTTTTCTCAATAATTGAGCTGAATTAAACAGTATTATATTAAATTGTAAAGAATAGAATGTAGAATTTTAGAAACCACAACCTCTAAAATTTTGGTTGTATGCAAAATAACAGTGAATATTTAAATCATGTACAATATGCATTATGATGGGGCAAACCATTCAGATATGGATATCTAATTATCTATGCAGGATATATTGTCAAAATAGTTATGTAGTATTTAAATCATACCTGCCAACCTCTGAGAAAAAAAATCCAGAAGATCATCTATTTTGATCCAGAAGGTTTTTAACGCGAAATAAAATCAAACAAGACATTTCTTTAACACAAGCCTACCCTATTTAAATTTAACAGTATAAAATTAGTTATGAATTTCACATAAATTTAACTTGCTTACGTTTAGGAAAAATTAAAATCCTCAGAATAATCTGGAAGATTTTATTTTTTAAACTTAATATTAAGAATAATTCAACAAAAGAAATTAAAACGAAATTAAAATGAAATTAACATTTATTATTACAGTAAACTAATATTTATCTTTTCACAAAGGCTGTTGTAGCTTGTTTAGCTTTTTTCAAAAAATCAGGGCTAAAGTTATTTTTATAATTTGTTTGCTTGTGACATTTTACAATAAGAAGATTTTCTAATGTTTTTGTGGACATAGAAGCCCTGAATTCAGTTTTAGTTTTCTTTACAATACTAAACACTCTTTCGCATTCAGCATTACTATGCGGAATAGTCACAATCAGCTACATTTTTTTTGTAGCGAACTACAACTACAACTCTTTGTTACAAATGTAGTTAACTACAGCTACAACTACTTTTTTCAAACTGTAGTAACTACAAACTACTTTTGAAATGTAGGCGCTATTACTTTCCAAAAAAATAAGCAAATAAAAAGCATACACATTAGGTTGTCCCTCAAAAAATGAAAGTCAATTTTTCAAGTCGCATACACTCTTGTATTTTTCCTCTTGTGTCAAAACAATCGTGAAAAAAATTTTTCATATAATTTGCACAAGGGCAACCCGTGCCGACTTGCACCTGAAAGTGTAAAACAGTACTTGTATGCTAGGCCAAATCGCGCAAAAAAAAAAAAAAAAAAAAAAAAAAACGTTTTTTAGAAACTCGAAAATTTTTGTTGGGAAACGTTGCCCCTGTACCCAACACCCCACATGTACCACAAGGACATTTATTCAAATTTAAAAACGTTTAGATATGCCACACTTGACCTAAAATTTATAATTTTATCTAAAAAATTGATTTTTTTTTTTCAATTACCTTTTAAAAAATTACATATAAATTTAAATAGAATATCAAGTTCAAAAATTAATAACGAACACATTTACAGATCAACAATTACAAATGAATAATAAAAAAATAATATATTTTAAATGAAAAATTTAACTCAACCTGGAAAAAAATAAAAACTTTGAGTACTATGTGGGAGACTTAAAAATTGCAGGAAAACAAACATTTCTATTTAACGCTAATTACCTACTTTTCTACTTTACTGTTTCTATTTTTCAGCTTGATAATTTCGTAAAATCTTACATTTCTGAAAATATGTATCAAAAACTTAATTTTTTGAAGAAAATTATAAATGTTAGGCACGTGTGGGATATCTAAATGGTTTTTAATTTGAATAAATGTTTTTGTGGTGCATATGTGGGTATAGTAGCAATGTTTTATCAACAGAAATTTTGAGTTTCTAAAAAAATTTTTATTTCAATTTGGCCTAGCATTACACAAGTGCTGATTCACACTTTCAGACATAATCGGCACTTGCTGCCGTTGCTCAAATTATATGTTTTTTTATGGATGTAAAAGGATAAAATATAAGAGAGTGTGCGACTTGAAAAATCAACTTTCGATTTTTTTTTTTGGGGGGGGGGGATCCTGTTACACACACACACACCGTAAGAGAATTGAACAAAAAAGATTGATAAATTAGCTCATCAGAAGACATTAAGAAAAATGTCCGTTATCATACCCTCACACACTGTAATGCTCGTATTTATTGTAAGTCCTCCAGAACAGTTCAATTTCATCCTTTTCCATAACATTTTAAGTAGCTTCTTTTTATTTGATGAATACTGTCAAAAATTTAAGCCAAATTAAAAATTAAAATATTTTTGTTTTTTAATCTTCGGTCAGTTCATATAAAATTCATCAAATTTTCAACTCGCGAAATCACCGATATCTTTATTTTCGCGAAAATAAGTGCATTTTGCAATATGAATATTGATGAAATATGAAAATTACAGCGGCAAAAAAACTAATGGCGTCAATCACATAGAACGTATGGCGTCAAAATGAAATGCCTGAGGTCAGCTCGTATTTTTATGAGTCTTACTTCTCATTGCATCCGCTAATGTACTTGTGTAAAATTTGAACCAATCAAATTCGTTTGAACCTTTTTTTTTTTTTTTTTTGCAGTTTATTTAAAAATAGTTTCCAGAAATCGCTACAAACTACTATTTTTTTGTAGTTAACTACTCACTACACTACTTTTTTTAAAAAGTAGTGCGCTACACTACAAACTACTCAAAAATGTAGCTACTACAGTAGCGTCGCTACTTGTAGTGCGCTACTTCCAACCACTGGTCACAATGCCTAACATAACTCTTGAAATTTTATCAAATTTAAGTTGACCATTATAATCAGTAACAGTACTTAAAAAGTTCAATTGCGCATCTATGGTATCACCTTTAAATGTTGAACTATCTTCAATTTGCAATTCCGTGAATTGTTTCCGCAGACAGTCCCATGCCTCATTTTCTGTTTCTCCTTCTCGGAGAGCTAACAGAAAAGAAAACTTCTTCACAAAATACTCAACGCTTTGAAATGATGCATTTTCTATATTTTTCAAATCTGCAACTTGAGAATGGATAAGGATCTCTCCATTAATGGGGAACTTCTTAATCATGTAATCACAAGCTGCAATGTAATATTCTCTAACTGAATAATAAAATTTGTGTTTCTCTTCATCAGTTAACTGATTCAACATTTCATTTGTTTTGAAGCCAATAAATAAATCTGAATTTGCCAACTGATTGGCTTCATTGTGGTAATTTATTTCCAACAGGGCCTGACCTTTTATTATCACAGGTTTCAAAAACTTCATAAACAATGTTTTTAAAAAATCACACAGGATGTTATTTAAAACATGTATTTTCGGTGAAGATGATTGCAGAGCAGTATTTATCTTTTCAAAATCTGAAATGGCATTTAATAGAAATAAACAAACTTTGTTAAGATTCGATGATAAGAAATAAAAAAATTTTTCTTCTCTAGTTACACTGAAGCTTGTTTTAGCATCACTTTTGGTCTCAGTAGGTCTAAGATTTTTGTTGGAAGAAACCTTTATTTTTTTCTTTTTGTTACAAATTTCCTTATCAGTTTCTACAGGCCTCTTCTTGGTCTGCTCCTGAGAAGTCGAGGCTACAGCTTTTTCTTTTAACTTTGGGATGGTATATAATGCCAGTGAAGAAGATGTAAAAGGCTTTGACTTGACTTCACTTAGAAAAAAGGCCTGTAGTGCATCCCACTGATCTAATATTCTAGATAGAGCTCTTCCTAAAGACAACCAGCATGAAGCTACATGCTTTAGTATCTTTCTAACTTCAGCACTATGAAGGTTTTGAAATGGCTTTAAATTTTCTTTCCTTTTACTGCTTTTTTCTAGGTAGTAGAAAATATCTACTATAACCTGATCTATATCTACAGGCAATGTTGCAGCTCCTTTTTCAGCAGCTAAATCAAGCAAATGACACAGGCAGCCCATGACTACAATTTCCTCATGTTGCTCTTTCAAATAAGAAACTACACCTTTTTTTGCACCAAGCATAACTCCAGCATTGTCAGAACCAAATGCAATGCAGTTTGAAAACGGAATTTGTAAACGATTCAGCTCATCCAGTATAAGTTGGGATATATTTTTTCCGGTAGATTCCATATCCAGTTCAACTAAGGACAAAATACAACATTGAAGCTTCGATAATTCAGCATTATTGTAAGTGACGACGATAGGATACAAATTAGCATCCATATTATCATTGCTACCATCAATAGCGAGAGAAAAGGGGGACTTCTTGAGGCAGCTAACAGTTTGTTCTTTGTAGTTTACAGATAGTTCATTTGCAATAGCAGTTGTTTTTGATCGGCCGCATGAATATTTCTTGGCTATCTCAGACTTGGGAAACATTCTTTTAAACAAAGATCCGGCGTGATCAGCAGCTGTTAACGGTACATTGTGCTCAATAAGAAAACTTGTAAATAAGCACTCTGCTCTAATCACATCGCTGTCGGCATTCTGCTTTTGAAAAAACTTGTCCACAGAAGAGTTTTCAGTCGCACATTTTCCGTTCAGCGAATGTTTGTTTGATTTTAAATGTGCCACGATGTCGTTTTTTCCACCGTGGCAAATCATAAAATTGCAGCTACAAATGGTGCAAAAAGCATACTTCTCACCAGAATGCGATCGTATGATACAAGGATAATCATTTGTATAGTTTTCTCTAAACGTCTGAAAATAACGTTTGCTCATCTTTAATTAAAAAAAAGCACGAAACAAACAACACAGAACAAGAAAAATCGTAAACATGTAAACTAAACGGCGCCGAAATCATTCCCCTAGTTGCCTGCCGCGATCCTCGCTTCGATTGGATCCTGATGATGTCATGTGCCGTACCACTGAGTGACGTCATACGCGTGCTTAACGTCTGCGCGATTCTCCTACGGCAACCCTCCTTGGCTACTTGGCCTCAAACGCACTGTCGCGACATCGACATTTTTCTCCTACAAAACATGAAAAATCCGGAAGATTTTGCTCGTAACCGGAAAAACGGAAGGGAACATGAAAATACGTAAAACTTCCGGGTAATCCGGAAAAGTTGGCAGGTATGTTAAATGCACAATCAAGAATAATAATTTTTCAACTATGACGGAGTTACCGCAAACGAGCAATGAGAATAATATATACATGTGCATGTATTTTTCTCTCACGAGTCTATAATCGTAATCAAAATCGTAATCGGCACATCATAATTGTAATCGATTATATTTTTTAAATAATCCAATCATTGCTGTAATCGTAATTACATTTTAATGGAGAATTATAATTGTAAACTCCTATTTGTCAAGCTTGTAATCGTAATCCATTACATTCTTTCGCAACAGACTCCAAGCCTGATATGAACCTAATTTCGATTAAAAAAATTGAAAATTGTATGTTTTGGGGGTGTTTGATTACAATGTCATGTTTTTCGACCTTTTTTTTTCACATCTCTTGCATTATTATTATTTTTTTAATTAATAATATCATCCCAGAGTTAGGTTCAAACAGTATAATTGAATAAAAAATATACACACAAATTTTCAGAACAATTGGTCAGTAACTCTTTGAACTAGAATGCCCACGAGTTGAAAAAAAGTAGTTTCAAGAAAAAAGCAATTGAAAAAAATAAAAAAAAACTGATGTGATTGTGTTTTCAAGTCTTCACAGTCACTTAAGTACTCATTAGCATCGGAACTAATCAGAATTTTTCACTGAAATTTTTGCAAAAGATTCTTAAATAGTTTTACTAACATTTTATGTCATTAAAAAAAGTGGATTTTTTGACCCATCTAAACTGGTTTCCCTTCTTAACTAATTATGAGTATGGCTATGGAGTCAGACTAATTTTAGGGTAAAAGAATCAGAGCCAGAAGCTGAAGGTTTAAAATTCCAAGAGTCAGAGTCACAGTCTCACTTACCGTCAAGTTTGCAACTCTGCCAGTGGTTATGACGTTAAACTGATTTTGTGGTAAAAGAGTCTGAGGCTCTAAAGTTCTCAGAGTTGGAAAAGCTATTTTCCCTCCAGCTCTGCAGCTTTAATAATGAATAGATTTTGGAAAAATATAGTTCTGTGTATAAGGTAAGTACAGACCACTTACCACATATTCAACTGTGCTAGGATATTCGTGTGTGTTTTGAAAACCGGCGGGGCCAGGGAAGAGGCCATTCATATTGCCGAGGCACAATACCACCCACATTCTTTTCAAAATAGTTGAATATGGAAAACCACCAAATCTTCGATAAGAAATTATTAGTTCCAGGTACCTAAACAGGAAAATTAATCATTAATAGAAAAAAAAGCAAATAACAATCAATTCAAAGTGTTGTAAAATGTACGTTTTCAAGTAGAATAACTATCTTTCGTATGTTCAAAATCTTTAGACCAATACATAAAATTCATCATCCAATATAATTATTCCCATTTTGGAAAATAAAAATACTGCTGTAAGTCTCCATTTTTTCAAGCACCTTTCTTTTCATTTATATTGTACATTAATTTATACTTAAAATATACAGATAAAAGTATATTTATAAAAATTTCATCAAAATGCAAAAATGGCATTATTCACTAATTTAAGAATGAATTGAATTCGTTAAGGCTTCTATGTAAGTTGTTTATACAAAATTTCAGATGAAAAAAAGTTTTCAAAGAGGGTTGGAGTAAGGACATAAAAAAAAAAAAAAGTACAAACTTTTGATACAAATTTAGGACAATAAAATATCAACAGTTATTTTGAGCATATGCTTCAAAATTGTTAGAAGGAATTTAGGAGCGATCTTAAAGCCTGTTTTATTGTAAAGCATATCGCTTGTTTCTAAAAAGAGTGCCACAATACAAAATTTTTAATTTTCCTTTTTTTTTTCGTTTAAAGGCCTTTAAATGACGATATTTTTTTGGAAAATAACAGATTTTTTGTTCAAATATTAACCACTGGAGAGCACAGCAAACATACTATCCTTAATGCAAATTGCCTGAAGAGTTCAACTTCAAACGATTCTCCTGTAAAATTTCATTTCTTTGTATTGTGGTACTCTTCTTCCAAATGAGCAATATGTAAATTTCAAAGTTTACTCTTTTCACAAGGTCAATAAGAAACATTACACTGCCTTACTAAATTTAAAACTAGTCTTACGTATGGGAGTCAACCTTAAACAGAAGAAAAAAAAAGGCAAGGGGTCAACAGAATAAGCAAAGTTTGGAAACACCTGTCTTAAGCCGTTAAAACATCAAGCATAGCATAAAACACCGGCAAAATTAGTTTATTAGACGAACTTTTCATCATGAAATGCACAAAACATTCAAACTTTGTTCCCCCCCCCCCAAAAAAAAAAATCAATATTGCATACAATTGCCTGATCAAATCGAAATTCGTACATGGAATGGAAAAGTTATACAATGTGGCAGCTCTGAAATATACAATTTAACAATGTAATTAAGAGGGAACATAGTTCACTAGAAATATAACATGATGCAAGATAATTAAAAACAAATTATTTAAAAATTAAAAAGGATAGAACAATGCAAATTCACAACATTTGAAAAAAAAAAATCTGTCAAAATAATGCAGAATGTTGTTCCTAAAAACACAAATGAAGACATAAACATCGTCATATAAAAAATCTTATTTTCATAAAATATGTAAAAGATATTTGAAACTAATCATGTGTCAATCAAAAACCAATCAAACTTCATATGGATGGAAATTCTAGAACTGATTAATTCATGTCAGATTTCTGAAAAGTTCAACCGGGACACCGGATTACCCCCCCCCCCCCCTCACACAGGAAGTATTCAAAGGGTACACACCCCTGGTGGGGTAATTAATATTACATGACACAAACAGATACATTGAAACATTTTATTTCCAATTTGTCAATATTTTGAGAAAAACTCAGAATAAGTAATAAAAATGTGAACAATATTTACATGTTTTTTTGTCTTACGGTTTTTAATTTTGTAAAAATCCTGACCGGCCCTAATCCAATACTAATTTTACAGGTCAATGTTACAAATCTACCTCAGAGTCAGACTAACATAAGTCACATAATTGCTATTTTACAGGAGGTAGGAAAAACAATTTGTCGGGCACATGCAAAGGATAGGATGCGCTTTAACATTGGTAAATGATTGACAAGAATTTTTTTCTTTTTTTTTTAAGATTTACATTCGCATGGCTTGATGTGGCCAAGATTTTACATACAATGCAATAATAAACAGAAAAATCTCAATTTTTGAACTTAAGGCAGTCGGAGTCTGAGGTACAGAAATGACAAAGTTACTATTTTAAGTAATTCTTCCGAGTTAATTATTTTCTGGCCATCCGAAATCAAATTATTTTTTTCCCGGGACGTGAAGTAAACGGGCTGGGGCACTAGGGTTTTGTCCGAAAACCAGAACGTCAGGCAAGTCTATTTATAACTCCATAAAAATTAGTTAAACCTCTTTAAATGGAAAAGTATATTTTACTGCATTTTATGTCATACCAAATTTTGCAAAGATTTATTTTTTACACAGTGCTGTGTACAATGTGTTGAACAAGTTACAGACATGATACATTTACTAGAATGAAGTTCTTATTTTTCCTGTCCACAAATAAACAAAATAGGTTAGCAAATTTTTTTGAATTCCTCCATTACAATATAAATAAATGAAAGGCAACGTAAAGGAAGTAAAAGTTATAAAAATCTTTTTAAAATACTTGAGGCTTAAAAATGAATTTTTAATTCAAATCTTTTAATATGCTGTATCAAAAAAGTTGATAAAATTGAATATCGAAACAATATTGGAAATTAAAAGTAAAATAGAACACACACACACTTACTTTGAGAGCGGCATTATTAGCCATAGTGTGATAAATCCAGAAGACTCTAGTAGTTACATAATAACCTATGACAACATCAACAGTGTAGTGGCCTCGCGATAATAGCACCATAAATATCCCCGTACAACTGGACAGCCATACTATCCAGTGAAAAATAACAAACCTCCTTGGGCTATCTGCAAACACAAAACGTTTAAATATATATTTGAAATTTTAATCAAAATCAAAGCATGAAAGAAACACTTATTTTATTTTTAGCTGATAAGAACATTTCAAAAAGAGAGAACATTCTAGGACTGATGCCAAGGATGGATACAAGGGAGAGGCAATGGGGCAATCGCTCCTCCCTTGAGGGACTCTGCACTGTCAATGTTTTGGAATTACGCGCTAAACATGCAAATGTAAGCCATCTTTGATGATGTTATGGGAACATATGGCGACGTTCGAAACTCTCTCCCGGAGACTTTCGAATTTCAAGTTTCAAAAAGACAATTTCTAAGATCTTCGTTGATGTTTTAAGGAGGAGAGGTTTTGGGGCCTTCCTCCAGATATTTTTCAAAACTCAAGTCATAAAGTAGCGATTGTAGACCATTTCACGTAGTTTTAGGGAAAGGGACGAGTTCAGGTAATTTTTCGTAATTGAGGCCCCCCCCCCCCCCCAAAAAAAAAACATGCAAGTTTAGAGAATATTCGATGATGTTAAAGGAAGGGGTTTTTGAAATATTCTCTTGGAGTTATAACGATATTAAAGTTACAAAAACTTAATTTTAGAAACCCATTGGAAACGGAAAATGGGTCAAGGAACCTCTTTTCCTCCTCCTAGGCTAAATCTCTAAATTCTTGTTGTTTCATATAAAAATTATGTTGCAACCCGCTCTCCCAAGCATGTGTAAATTAGATAGGTATTAAGAGGCTTAGAGGCAAGTAAAAAAATCGATCGTTCTTCCTTGGGAAGTTTCTGGATTCGTCCTTGACTGTTGTGGTGCTTAGTCATCATCCAAAAGTATTGCTAACCAGGAAACCATACCTTACACTAATAAGGCATGTGTGATTGTAAAATTAATTATTTGTCCTTGCCTCCCCATTATCGAAATACAAGGTCTTAAAGTGGCCTGACATCTTTTAAAAAGTGCCAAATTGAGTAAGAAATTGACACTTAAACAGCTGCTTTAGCTTTGTTGATATTTACAGATCATAATTTTGTGGTCACAAGTCGAGGAAATCAAAAAGTGTTACACAATAAGAGTTTTTCACTTAGATAAGGATAAGTTTGTACAGCCAAAACTTAACTGCAAGAATAAATATACAATATTATGAACAACTTAAAAGAATATATACTTACATTCTCTAATTACTAAATATGCCATAGTCAGCACTACTGTGTGCCCACTATATATATAATCTCCACAATATGTGTGTTTTCCATTTATGGATAATCCAAAACCTGACATCATAGAAAAAACTCTTTGCACAATGAGAAGAGGGCTTGACGAATTGGCCTGTAAGAGATAAATATTCAATGTTTATAATGTATTAAATAATTAAAGCAATATGACGTAGCAAGGAACATAAGATGTAAGTGACAAACAAAATGTTTTTAACAAAATAAGTGTTAAAGTTTGAACCCTTTTGATAGCTTTCTTTTTTTTTTTTTAATCGTGCTGTATTGCAACATTTGTCAAAAGTATCACTAATGCCTCTCTACTAACCAACTTACTTTTGCACCTGTATTTGCACTAGCATCTCCAGATTTTCATTTTTGTAACATAAACTACTTTGAAATACACCGCCAGCTCAGTCATTTCCAGCCGAGGACTGCAGTTTCGTGCTTATTAGCACTCATCAGCCCGGCATAGGAAAGTGACTGAGCTGGAGATGGAAAACCTCTTAAGGAAGCCAAGAGTGCGAAACAAACTGGTAGCTAATAAGCACGAGTGCTAATAAGCACGAAACTGCAGTCCTCGGCTGGAAATAACTGAGCTGGCGGTGTATTTCACGTATTTCTGCTTTAGCCCTGGCTAATGGGCGGTAATTTACTGAATATAAACTATGAATATAAACTACTTTGTTTCTTGGTTCCTTGTAACATACTTGAAAAGGTTAAACTTTCATTCATTACAACATGATCCATCATTTTTTATACAATAGATTATGAAATTCTGACCTAAGGGGCTGCCCACAAAAGTTCAACTTTGAGGGTGGGAGAGGGAGTTCCTGAACTTGAGTAATTGACAAGTCAAAGGGGGTTGAGGTAACAAGACTTTTAATAAGATCTTTATTAATATTATAAAGAGAGAGGGCGAATTTTTGTGTGTTTATATGTTCGAGGTAATCTCCGGAACCACTGCAGCTATTTGAAAAATTCTTTCACTGTATGAAAGGTGCCTTTTTACTGAGTAACATAGGCTATAATTCGAAAAAAATCTGATAAATAGTTCTTTTTTTATTCCAATTTAGGCTCAAATTTCACGTAAATTGCCTATTATTGGCTATTAAAGGGATGACAAACTACTTGCACATATTAATATTTTATATCGTTGGAAAGAGTAGAATTTTCCGCGTTCTAAGCAATTTGTTTCAATGCTCTAACTTTATTTCGACGGGAGCAATTGGCGTTTTTATCTCGAACTGTTTTAGGCTTAGCTGAAATTTTGGCAATACTTTCTTCATTAAATCTATCAATACAAAGTGAAGGAATTGTCCCACAGTTTTCTTTTTGACACCGTTGGAAAAAGCGACATTTTTTACTCCAGAAATATCTCGACCTATGGTCAAAAAAAATAACCTTCTATCTCCAAAGGAAGAAAAGTTACAAGCCATTAAAAATAAAGTTCGAATAAATCTAATCTCCATTAAAATTACTGATGTTTTGTTTCGCATTGCCATAGTTACGTCTTTTAGCTTTGCTTCATTTTAATTTCTTAAAGGTCCACAAACTTGGCGCCACGGAATTATAAGCAGGGGAAATGTTTTCGCCAATTCTGTATATTTTACAATCTACGTTATAATAATTCCCTCAGACAATGTAGAAATTGCGGGAAGAGTTTGAAAACTAGGAGTTTTAGCAATTTTCCCAATTGTCGCCAAATTTGTGGACGCCAAAGACCAAGGGCTAATGTACTTTGGCCATGGTCTTGCTGATAGTGACAAAAGCAAACAATTATAGCCTATAATTGACGATAGCGCCAAACCCCCAGTTATGGAAATATCTTCGAAATTACTAATGAAAAGAAATCAGTGCATCGTAAAAGCAGGGGGGATGGAAGTTGTATTTTGTACGCATTTTTACATTTAATTCTAAAGAAGAACATTACTATGATTTAGCTTTCAAAACTTAATGATATCCAAACAAAATATCAATGTGAAAAGTAGCCAAGTTCGATCGAAATGATGTTCTGGGTCGACGGTGTCACCGACAAGATTCTGATCTCAATGGATAACAAGTTTCATAGCAGTTCCTCATGGAAATTGGACAGCCCCGTATTCTTCAATTTATTTTGAAAACAATTTTTTACTTTCTTTGTTCCCGGATTTAAACTTGTAAAGTTACTGTATAATTGGAACAGTCAAATGTTTTGAAAATAGTTTATTCACCACCAAAACTTGCCGCAAGTTTAAAATCCGGAATCAAGGAAAATAAAAAAAAATGTTTTCTGAATGAATTGAGAAACATGGGACAGTCCAATTTCTACGAGGAGCAGCTATGAAACTTGGTACCCGTTCAAATCTGAACTTTTATCCGTGACACCGTTTACCCAGGGCCTCATTTTGATCGAACTTGGCTCCTTTTCTTGTTTATGTTTTGTTGGGATTTTATTTTACAGCGATCCACAGCGTTTGGTAATGTCCACAGCCCTGCTATTTTAATTACAATAGAGAAAATAATGCCTTTTAGTTCAGAGCAATTCCATGTGTAACATAAAAAGTTTTTTTTTTTTTTTTTTAAGTTTAAGCGATTACAGTGAAATTATTTTCATTTCAGCTGACTTTTTTTTTTCTCTCCACTTCATTTTTAAAATATGAAAAAGAAGACTGAGAAAAAAAAAATTTCCCTTTTTCCTCAATGTTTGTACTATTTTCTGCTCCATGATGAAATGACATTTTTCTGAACCAAGTTTTTGGACTCGTAGAACAAAACGATATTTTTGTGAAATTGTGTAACAATTCAATTTTTTAACTGACGAATACTTTCGTGATACAGAAGAAACAATAAGAAACTGTTAATTCAAATAATTTTTCATGCTCTAGGTTGAGAAATTCAAGTTTATGCGTTTTGACGAGATGACTGCGGTCAAGTCGCTTTTAAAGTCCATAAAAATGACCATATTTTTAATTAAATTGAAAATTGTTGCCTTTAACTTATATGACGCTACTGTTGTTGTTTACGTGTCCATAGTTAATAATCATGGAAGGATTGAGGGCCATTGCCTCGAGATTTTGGACTTTTTTTTATTTATTCACACATAAGACATTATGAAAATGATTTTCAGCGTAAAGAAAGGAAACATACACCACTCAGAGCATCCGAGGTTATCGAACCCACGTTTACTGGCATTTGAAGCGAAGTTTCTACTGCAAAGCCACGAAGGCCCCCGGCACATAATGAATGAGGCATAATGAGTGATATAGTTTACATTTTTCTTTGCCAAAGAAAAAACATCCGCTTCACTTTCAAAAGGGCTGGGTTACGGTAGCGTGGTCGCTTGGCGCGTTAGGCGCTGAGCAGTTCAGTCTAGGGTTATTGCTTTAAAGCAACCGTAAATGTAATTCATTGTTTTGGCGATTTGTTTTGGAAAAGAAACTTTTGATTTGTTTTTATCCAAGTGAAATGTAAGACATTTTCTTCTTTTTTTCTGACGATGATTTTTAAATGTTCCAATGGATGTTTTTTTTTCTTAGACGAATGGATTATGAGAGCGTGGTTGCTGGGCGAGTTTAGCGATAAAAAATAGAGTTGCAGAACTATTTTTACATTTGAAAGATATTATTTGATGTCTTTTTTTATTTTTTATTTGGTGAAATATTTTAAATAGCAGTAAAAACCGCTTCACTCGCTAAATAGAGTTTTAAAGCAACTGTAAATCTAATTTAATGATTTGACGAAATGTTTTAAATTCCAAAGAAACTTTAATAGGTTTTTTTTTTGGAGAAGATGTGTACTCATTTTATACAAATCATTTTACATCAGAGGGGGAGTGGGCGTTATTTTTTTTTTAATTCAACGGACTTCCATTAAATTTTTAGCACGGGCATCACTGTGCGGGTACTGCTAGTATTTTATATAACACTTTTTACAAGAATATCAAGAATATGTTTATGAAAAACAGCATGACATGTAACAAAAGGAGAGGGGAAAAATGAAGTCTGACACTTAATGACAAAGGTGGCTGGGGTTAAAAAGTTGAAGGAAAAAAACTGCAACAGTTCATGAACAACCTCCAAGAAAAATAAAGTGATGCGAAACTTGCACAGCTTCTTTTTTTCTAGTATACATAATCATACTTGCCAACCTTCAAAGAAAAAAAACAAGGAGATTCCGCTAGAGGTACCTATATAGGTGATTCACCAGCGACATATCTTCACAACAGAATTATTAAATTATGTTTTTAAATAACATAAATACTAAATTTAAAGTGAAATGTGGATTTTTTGCAGATGTAAGCTAATTGGTAGTAGCAAGAAAAATATACTGCAAAGAAAAGACCAAATAATAAGGAGCGAATTTGCTGAAAATTTCATACATTCCCCAGTCTCTACCAAAAAAGTACCTACAAAAATTTAATTTCTCAAATCCGAAAAAAAAATCAATATACAGTCAAACCCCTCTATAGCGAACCCGGGATATAGCGATCTCCCAGTTGTAGCGAACCTTTTAATTGGTCCGAACTGAAGCCCTATGTCATTAATACAATTCCATATGCTTATAACGATCCAGAAACACGAAAAAAATCGGCTATAAGGATCCTAAAATGTCTGATTTTTCAAGTTCTTCTTTGCACATGCCCCAATGAAATTCATTAGCAATTGTTCTCTCAGCAAACTCCATCTTCTACAATTCTCAACCCTTCTTCTAGGAAATCTCTAGTCCAAACCACATTCCTCATTTATTGTTCCTTGCAAGAGCAGCTGCTTCTTCAGGAGGGGGGGGGGGGGGCGAGCCGATTTTCAAGCTCCCTCAATTTTCTCAACTGGTTTTAGTCAGAAGACGAGATCATTGGTCACTCGTGCATTTGCTCTGATTTTTAGTTTAATTTCCACTGCGGATAATCGTGTGAACTAGGTAGAAATCATCATGGCCAGGCGAAATAAAGGCAAAGCATTTTCTGTTGAAGAAAATGTGCAATTAATTCGCAAATTAGAAAGTGGCGAAACCTAATCCTCACTTTGCAAAAAAATTTTCGCTCTCAAAATCTACTGTAGCCACTATTTGGCAGAACCGTGCGTGATGCAATTGTTTCTGCCTATGAAACAAACATAAATGGCTGTAAAAAAAATGCGAAAAGCAGTAAGGGAAAATGCAGACGAAGCGTTATTTAAGTGGTTCACTCTGCAGAGGAACAGAAATGTACCGATAACGGGAGCCATTCTGCAGGCAAAGGCAAATGAATTTGCCGAACATTTTAATGAAAAAGGGTTTGTCTGTTCTAACGGGTGGTTGGATAGATTCTTATTTGTGCTAACATGACTGGCTCTGAAAAACGAAAGTTGATGGTTATTGGAAAATCGAATAAACCCAGGTGCATTAAGAACGTGAAGAAACTCTCTCTAGTTTATAAATCAAACAAAAAATCTTGGGTCCATTTCTGCTGCAAAAGCAGCTGTAAATATTTTGAACAATTTTTTTGCGACTGAAAACATTGACAAACATATTGTGGATTCTTTTGCAGTAGTTGAGAAAAAAATTGATATGTATATAAAATCCAAAAGTTTTCAACCGAAAACGTCTTTCTTCCATGCTACTGATAAATAAAAAAAAAGTAAAATTTTAATTTGCTTATTATTGAGTAAAATATAGTTACTAGTGATTTCTAAAACTTAATTTTATTACCCTAACTACTAATTAAGTCATTGTGCAATTATGATGATTATTATTGTAAAATATTACTGAATTTTGACTATTTTTTGGAAAATCGGATGTAGCGAACCCCCGGTTATAGCGATCTCTCAAGTCGGTCCGTTGAGGGTTCGTTATAGCGGGGTTTGACTGTATAATTAAAATAAAATATAAAATAAATAGGTATAGGGTAGCACATGTTAAAATAACTTTAAACTTTCAGAATAATTGAAATATTTTCAAGATGCAAAAAGATTGAAATCGGCTGCAATTTTCGGCAAAGCACGTGCTTCGTTGAACATGCAAAGTGAAAAGCTTCCAAAAAATTAATTTTTACTGAATGAGTTATAAATCGGAAAAATTATTATTCCATGACATTGGTAGACCAGAAAAGGGAGCGATCTATTGAGAAGAAAGTGAAACTTTTTAATGATTGACTGAAAAAAACTGCAAAAACGGGAGAAAATCGTAAAAAACGGGAAATCGGGAGATGGAAGCAAAAAACGGGAGTCTCCCGTTAAAAACAGTAGAGTTGGCAAGTATGCATAATACATGCATTGCAACCAGTAACTTACTCAAATAATGTTACTCAGTACCATCATAGCACAGACACATAATATTGATCTTTCGCTATTATTGCACAGTAGTGTGTCTAACAATTTGATTATAATCTGTTCTTAAGATTAATAGCTTTTTAAGTGGTTTATAACCTGTTAAGACAAATAGTTCTCAAAATAGTTTGAAGGCAGCATTGCTTTGCAATGTATGTCAATGAACCTTTTTTCACTATTACTTTTTGTGTCAAAATAAACAAGAAATAACTAGCATTAAAAAATCATTTTTACATAGGTTAAAAAAAATCAAGCAAGCACATTTCTTTGGTGTGTGTTTTTCCCTCTTGAAAACCAAAAAATCATGAAACATTTCAGTCAGTTTAACTTTCCACACACTTTTTACCATTTTTTTAGGAAAGAAATGCAGCAAAGTAAAATGTTTTTTGTTCTCTATAACATTGCCATAGATATTTTTAACACCTCTACAAGCATATTTCAATGAAAATATGACTCAAAAACTTAGCCAAGTAAGTATATTTTAAGACTCTGCATTTTATATAAAACAGGAGTGCCCACCTGGGGGAGGGAAGGGTCATGGCGCAGACTACGGCATTGAAATTTGAAGAGGGGGCGTTTTGATGGGTATCTTTCTCATTTGGGGTGTCTTTGCGATATTTAGGGGGGTGAGCTCTTGCTCTTGGAGGCGGGGCACCCCGCAGAAGGACATTGCAGAAAATCGACGAATAAAATAACAATTAGCTTTTTAAAAATATTACATCTGAATGTTTTGTTACTTAAAAACAAAATATAACTTACTTTTGGTGAACAATAATACGTTGTGCTAGCAACAGGGACTTGAGTTACAAACATTGTAATACTGCGCATAAAGTATAGGAGGCCAATTATTACAAAACACCTTCTTAAGATGATAAACCTGAAAGAAATAGCTTTTAAAGACATTTGACTTTGTAAGAATGCTAAAAATACACAGAAAAGAAAAACTATGAAGTTCCTCTCGTAGACAAAGGCATCTCTCTTTTTTCCCTCTCAAAGCACTTTTCTAGAAATATCAGGTTTTGTGGGGTTTGTGAAATAGTGAGTTTAAGGCGAGAGAGAGGGGGTGACAAGAAGAATGACATTGCTGTTTTTAACAATATACAAAATATCTGCTAAATAGTATAGCCAAGATTTCATTTCGGACGGCGTTTAATGAAATTTGCAGGTAGGCAAGTAGGTAGTTTGCATTAGACAATGCATTCGATAAAACATTGATTACTATTAATAAACAGCATGTACACTGGTGTCCAAAAGTTGAGCATAATTGTTATTTATGTGAGTAATGTGAGAAATATGCATTGAAATAGGGGGAAACATGATATGCGAGTGCAACACGGTTACAAAATAAGGAAACTACTCAAAAAATCGGTAATATTTACTTTTATCATCCCAAAAAATAGTTTAAAAGAAAATTAGGCATATGAGGAGTTTACTCTTTGCACAAAAATTTTTCTTTAAACGATGATGCTGAAGTTCAATAGTGTGTATGGCCACCTCTGACTGCCAGGCGCGCTGCACAACGATTACTCATACTTTCTATGAGGTGGTGGATGAGTTGTGGGCTTAAACAGTTCCAAGCATGCTGGAGAGCTCTTTTTAGCTCAGGAGCAGAGCTTGGCAGGGGCGAATGGGCTGCAAGTTGCCTCCCGAGCATATCCCAGACATGCTCGATAGGGTTCGGATCAGGGGAGTTCGCAGGCCACGTCATTCGCTGGATATTTTCTGATTCGAGGAAGTCATCGACCACAGCTGTTCGGTTACATGGCGCGTTATCCTCCATGAATATGAACTCAGGACCAACAGCACCTTGAAACAAGCAAACATAAGGCTCAAGAACCTCGTCTCTGTATCTTTGAACAGTGACTGAGCCTGTTTCAAAAATATGGAGGTCGGTGCGGCCATCCAACATAATGCCCGCCCACACCATTACTCCTGCTGACGCCAAAGTGATGTCTTTCTCTTATGTTTTGCGGTTGGAAACGAGTCCCCTTTTCTCTACAGATTGTTACCTGACGAGAATCACACTATAGAGTAAAGCGGGACTCATCACTGAACATCACATTAGCCCACTGTCCCAGACTCCAATGCTGATGTAGCAAGCTCCAGTTTAAACGAGCGCGTTTATCCGCTGATGTGAGAGGAATGCAAACTGCTAGTCTTCTGGCATACAGACCGACATGATTGAGTCTCCTGTAAACAGTTTGCCTCGAAATTGTTATTCCTGTGACAGCACTGAGCACCGAACCCAGTTCTCTGGCACAGCTGTCCCTATGACGTTGTGCAGAAATTGCCAGAAAACGATCTTGGCTTGCGGTTGTGACTCTTGGTCGACCTGGTACTGGTCGGCGGGTAACATCTCCCATATTTGAAAACTTCTGCCACAGTCTCGAGATTACACACTGAGGCACATTAAGAATACGAGACACTTCAGTTTGTGATCTTTCAGATTCTAGCATTCCAACGATTCTTCCTTTCGCAAACATGTCCAATTGGCGTCTTTGTGCCATTATTAGTTCTGTTACACCAGATCCAATGTTTCTTGGTACAGCAATTGCATGAAATGCGCCTGAACTCTCTAAAGCATGCCAACTGTTTTATCCACATTCCAAAACGCGCACCTAATTCGCGCATGACACCATTGACTATACTATTTTGCATAAACATATTGTTTCTTCTTCAACCAATGAATCTCCATAAGTAACTTTATATAATTTTACGAAAATTTACAGATTTTTCTCGCATTTTATGAATTATGCTTAACTTTTGGACACCAGTGTACGTTCTAAAGTTGGATTCTGTTACGGCAAGTGTGGGTTGCTCGTAGCTAAAGTTACAATGATCGATTGCTGCATGTTATTATTTTTTGAGATTGAAAATATCGCTCATTTGGAAAAAGAGTGCCACACAATACGAAATTTTAAATTTTTCTTTTTTTGCTTAAAGGGGTTCAACTGACGTTATCTTCTTTGGAAAATAATGATAGATTTTTTTGTTCTAATATTAACCATTGGAGAGCACACGGAACTTACTTCTCTTAATGTAAATTGCCTGAAGAGTTGAACTTCAAACACTTCTCCAGTAAAATTTCATTTCTTTGTATTGTGGCACTCTTCTTCCAAATGAGCAATATGTTCATTTGCAATAGAAGTTTGTCTCTTTGTTTTCAAGGTTGCTAAAAAGCATAATCCAGTACACATTAAAGTTTTAAGGTTGGGGGAAGGGAATGAAAATTTTGAACAACACATATTTAAAGACTGACAAAAATTGTAAAATCTCAAGAGCCAGGAAAAAAATATTTCTCACAGTTAATAGGAAAGTTCAGTGTAATATGGCTTCTGAAAGGTTCTAGTTCCAAAAGAATTGGTCACCAAAATACTTTTTTTAGTAGTATAGGCAATCTATCACCCTAGAATTGTTGGACCCTGATTATGGTACATATAAAGTTACAATTTTAGCATAAATTATAGAGAATTAAGTAACAAATGGAGCCTGCATGCATAATACTATGTAATTTTAAAATACATAAACATACTGTAATATTACAGGCTGCCAACCACACTTGACACATTTGTGCAAGGGGCATCACTGCAAATTTGCCAGGAACAGACTTACCTTCAACATTCTTTAATAAAATTGGTTGCACATTTTTTTTTAATTTTATCTCTTACACATAAGAAAATCTTGAAATAGGAACAAGGTACACAAAATTATTTTTCCAAAGAAAAATGTAAAAAAAAATGTGAAATTATTGTTAGCACCAATTGACTGACTAGACACAGAAATTAGCAATTTCTACCCTACTTCACTCTTCCTAATTGTAAGAGAGCAACATTTTGCAACTTAGAATGATTGACATGCTGTCAATGTTTTTCTTTAAAAATGGCTTAAAGAATGCTCTTGTAATTTCAAAGCATATGTAAAAATTAAAATATTTTAGCCATATCTAAGAACTTTTTTTTTTTCAAAGCATATTTTGCCATTTTACCTAGCAAAAACGAATACTTGTCTTTGCCTTAGCCCCTTAAACTGAAACAATGAGCCCAGCTCATCAGAAATTCTACAGCAAACTGAGAAAAATCAGCTGTTTTTGTCAGAAACTATGGAGAACTGATGATGCTTTATATAAGTCACTGCTCTGATATATGTGCACATGTTTCTAGTAGCCATTCAAGTATTAGCAAATTATTTGAATCAAAGTTTCTATGGCAATCCTTTCTCTTAAAAATAGTAAAAAATAACCTGCCAGCTTGAGCAGTGCTGACAGAAAATGAATTGCAGTTTCAGGGATTGAGCATGATTTGTGAGGATCTCCGATCTTCATTAAAGACTTTTTTTCTTGACTTTTTTAACAACAGAGTAATTATTTAATAAATTCTCAGATTTAGCAATGGAAGATACCCTTGTTCTTTCATCAAGCACCATTACCATCAGCACATTCGTTTTTTCCCCTTTTTTTTTAAATTTACTTTCACAACCACCACATTAGTGAAAACAGATTTTCTAACGATACATATCAAAAATTTTAAAACCTCATTCGAACACAAGAATACATTTACGCAAAGCAACTCTTGCAGCACTATTTTTGTCGTTCAAAAGATAGAAACTGTGCTCACCTATGTTTGTGCATGATTATCATAAGTACAGTCAACCACACTGAGACAATAATTATAAATTCAGAAACGTCTAAGGCCCAGTCCACTGGGGGGAATATATCAAAAAATACATCTGGAAGCGGGGGGTACTTGGTCCTGTCTGGCATGCGCTCATGCACTATAGACAAAATAGTCAGCGTCCATGCCATGTTGCAGGCCAGGAACACAAATCCTAGGAAGGTCTTAAATTTTTCTGCCGGGAAGCGGGGCTCTTCCCTCTCTGGTGGGGGTAGGTTGATCTTGACTGTCCCATCCTGAGAACCGTGGGCATCGCCATTTTTTTCTCGCCTGCTGAGACCATTATGCAGGCTGTCAACGTGGATGTGAATTTCAGACACGTCCCTGTGATCTTTACTCTCCCAGCTGAGCCCTTTGCCCATGGTACCGTTGCCTGTCAATAGAGGTTGCTCTTCTGCGCTTGTCTTTGATGACGTCATTGCTAGTCCGACCAAGCGACTGAAGAAGCCAGACAGCTTGACGTCAAAACAGAAGCTGGGGAGGGAGTGGCTGCTGCCATTTCACATTGTGAACACCTGAAAGAAAAATAACATACATTAAAATATCAGCTAAAACTGCTGAAAACACATAATGCAACTTAATGTTAAGAGTTATTTTCCTTAAATTCCTTCAGCTACATGTAAAATTTCACCATATTCTTCAACATTTCAATGGGCAGAAACTGATACAAGGGAGGGGCGATTGCCCCTCCCTTGAGGGACTCTCCACTGGTAATTTTTCAAAAATGAAGTTCAAAAACGCAAATTTAGACAAGTTTCAATGATGTGGGCAAAAGGGAGATTTGGGTTTGAGACTTTATCTCAGAACTGTTTCAAAATTAAGGTCCGAAACCTTTGTGATCAATATTTTTAAATCAGTATACACAGTAAAAAATATACTAATGATATAAAGCAGTAGAGTCTGTTTGAATGCGCTAATCTCAGGAACTACAAAAAAAGAAAAAAAAAGGTTCAAATTGAAAAATTCTTTCTGTGTTGAATAGTCCATTCATTGAGAACGGCTATAGGCCATATAACATTAGGTTATGGCTCATAGGAGTGGAGCAGCAATAAAAAATGTTATGTAAACGGGAAAACTGATATTATGATATAAAATGCTTGGAACGCAGGATATGCATGGCCATGGTGGCTCGTGGCTCGACCTGAAACTGCTGGCTTTGCGATCCAGTGGGTGTAGGTTCCAGTCAGCCATGAAGTTAATCTCAAGGGTACTTTTCAGAGAAAATCCTAAACAATGCCAAAAATGATTTGTGAAAAAAATACATTTATACATACATACGTTTCATTGCCTTCTTTTTCCTCATTTATCTATAAAGCTGAAGAGTTTGCTTGTTTGATTGCGCTAATCTCAGGAACTACTGGTTCGAATTGAAAATGTATTTTTGTGTTAAATCGTCCATTTATAGAGGAAGGCTATAGGCTGTAATTTACATTGATATTTTAATTAGAAAAAAGTTATTCAATGTTTTATGTTATTTTTAGCAGTTTTAAGTACTTTTTACCCCACAGAACCCGAAACCAATTGCGTCAGAAAAACATTTTCTGTACTAAAATGTAGGATATTTATTTTTAAGTATGATGAAAAAAAAAATTTTGTGTAGACAAAGCGATTTTTGTATTTTTTATGCATTTTCGAAAAAAAAAAACCTTTATTTCGCATTTTTTCCTGGGTTTAATGTTTTCTAAACTCTAAACGCCTCTTTTCTGAACTCTGATGTAGTAGTAAAGCCATTTTACCTTCTTCAGAAAAAAAAAAGTTTTAAAAAATATGCAGTACTTTTTTTTTTAAACATTTTTTTAAAATGCGGAGCACAGAACGACTTCCAAGCACAGTGGAAGTTTTGTCAATTTTCAATTTAGGATGGTCATTATGTCATGGAAATGACGTCATGGCCATGTGATCCAACTGCAAAGCTTGCTTTTGCTTTTTTAAAAATTTCTATTTAGGAATTTTATTCAATTCTCCCCCCTCCTCGACGTTTTACTCTTGTTATTTAACGTGACATATTTGTGTGCATTTGATTCAATATGCTTTTATTGAATGAGGTTTTTTTAACCTTTGGCACACTATGGGAAGAATTATTATTGGTGCTATTTTAATTAAATAAATAAAGCATGCAGTTTTTTGCATGATCTTTGTGTCACATACACAGAAAAAGATCGTTATTAATCATCAGAGGTAGATAGATGGTATCGATAGATTGATAAATATAGGTTGATATAAGGTCAGTAAGAGGTATAGGCCCGTATTTATGGAACTTCAATGGGTGATCAATGCCCTCCCCCCCCCAACCTTGAAAAAAAAAAAAGCATTTACATAAAAGTTGAGTGCTTTATGTTATTTTTTGACAAAATGGGCATTGAGAGTACATATCCCCTCCCTTGCTATTGGCTGCTTGCATAGAAAGACGAACTCGCTGGTCGCCGCGGGCGGTTGTTTTTTTATATGTTTTGGCGAATGCAGTTTTTAATTCCAAAGATACTTGAAATATGTTTAACTTGTGTAAAAAATTATCATTTCACATCAGAAGGGGGAGGGGGCATAGATTTTTTTATTTAACGGACTTCCTTTAAATTCTTAGCACGAGCAACACCGTGCAGGTACTGTTAGTAAGTAATAAAAATCAATCGCCCCTCCCTTGAAAATTTTCTGGATCAGTCCTTGTAAATGGGAGAAGTTTCTGATATCAATTATGCAAGTTCTTACAAAGTTTCAAGAAACAAGAATTGATACTTAATGACACAATTTTATAAAATAAATTAATATGTATCTGAATAACTTATATACTTGTTATATCAATAACTATTACAATTATTGATAAAATTTTGGTGATAACCAGCTTAAAAATTAAAAACAATGCAATGTAAACGAAAGGTATGTAATTTTAAATATTGAAACCAAAGGCCTAAGTGAGAAAAACTGGTTATTACAATGTAAAAAGTTGATAGTTAAAGATTACAAGAAAAATTAGTTAACATAATTCCAGAAGTTTTTTTTTACTTATAACTAAGATTGTAGTGTCAAAACAGTCAAAAATTTACTCAGGATTATCACATCCCACTATGTATCGCTTGGCAACCGTAGAATGTTTCAAAACAACTATGTTTTTTGTTTGTTTTTATACTTTTTATTATTACTTATTTTTGACAAATCAATGTTGATTACTGTTAGAAATCTATTTAAAAATTGCATAAATTTGAAAGGACAGTGAAACTCAAAAAAACTATAGAGCAGAGAAACACAAGAGGACGTTTCAAAAAGTAATAAAAGAAAATAAATAAATACACAAATAATGTTTCTAAAGCTGAATGGAATCCCTGATTATAAAAACTTCTAATTCGGTAGATTACAGTTTCATCTTTCGTTTATTTCTTTATTCTTATTATTTTATTTATCTGAAAAGAAAAACTGATACTTCAAAATATCGATGTGTTAGGGTAGATATTATTACAGGGGTTGAAGTGGAAAACCACAGCCAAAATATGGGTTCAAAGGACATTTTAAAGACAATGAATGTTCATAAACAAAAACAAAAACTGCAACTTCAATCGTTTCATTTCGTTATGGATGTCAAACACTCCATGAACAAAATGTAACCGATTTCAATTCATTAATTGTTTTTAAAAGTAAATATTTGAAATAATAATTCTTTCATTGCCTATGAAGTCAATTAGTAATGTTTACGCTCTGTTCGGTGCCTTATTCCTGGTCAAATCTGTGTCTTTTCATTGACACCCAAGCAGTTTCACAAATTTTTCGCACCCGAAACCGTACTACGTTCATTCATAGCAAAGGGTTGGGATCTTCAATATGATCCCCCCCCCCCCGTGAAAGTTGTAGCCTGTATCCGACCATGGCTGCTTCTTTTTATTACTCCCAGCACACGGAATCAAAACAAGGAAACAAATTAGTTGTTCTTCTACTCA
The DNA here is from genome assembly GCF_026930045.1 of Uloborus diversus. Lineage (NCBI taxonomy): Eukaryota > Metazoa > Arthropoda > Arachnida > Araneae > Uloboridae > Uloborus > Uloborus diversus. Next base: position 113,265,299 of record NC_072737.1, on the reverse strand, counting down.
ACCACTACTGCAGCAGTCACTGCGGGAAAAACAACGGCTTCATTACCCTTTTGTTAGGTACGCAATCTGTCCAGACGACATCTTTGTTTATGTTTTGACGGGGGGAAGAGAAATGGGGGAGATAGGAAAAAAAATCAGAGAACGACAACTTGACAAAGCGGTCTCTAAACAAAGAAAACTAATCTCGAGTTTTGGAAAGCTCTTAACCGCGGTTTTATTTTGGTACAAGAACCAGAACGGCAGTTGGCCGTAAAAATAGCGCAGACACCTAAAAAAAACCTAAAAGGTCATTTTTTATTGCTCCTTTTAGGAACTGCACTGTTTTGGAATAGGATACTCAGTTGACGTGCGCTTCTCTCAACGGGCACAAAAGCCATCCTAAACATTTCGCAGCTCTTTTGAAATTAACTCGAAAAATGTAAAAATAGTTTCAACCTGGGCGAAGAGCCATTGAACAAAATTAAGCAAGCATTAAACAACAAGCAATATTTCAAGGTAAACGGAGGAAAGCTTACCGCACACATTCGCAAATAAAATTTATCAAAGATAACTTTCCCCCAAAACTAATCACACACAGGGGTGGATACAGACTACCCTTTTAGGAGGAGGGTTGGGGTCATGCCGAAGATTATTCCACCCTCCACCAATAAACGAATCAATGGTTTTGGGTACGAAAATCTGAAACCACTTGGGGGTCAATGCATAGGACAAACTGAAAACTGAGAGGGAATTTCTGAAAGTATGGATTGAAAAAAAATAACCTATAAATTGAACAAAGGTACAAAACAAACTAATGTATAGTACACAGCAAATTTCGTTACAGTCAAGCCCGCTTATTAGAATATCGGTAAAAGAATATCTTGCTTAGCATAATACACTTTCAATGTCCCAAACCAACGTAATGTGTTATTTTGATCCCGGTTAAGGGAATATTCCGCTTATTAGAATATTTTCTCATGGCAAAATGGCTATTCCATTAGGCGAATTCGAATGTATTTTGAATTTAAGAGAATGAAATGTAAAATTGAACAAAAGAAAATTACAAAATTACAGAATAAAAACACAGAACATGGCCTGCAAAGATACATTATTGAGTTAACTCGCCTTATATTTTTCGGTACATGTAAAAAATGGCTGTCCGGTTTAAAATGGTCCGGATAATGAGGGTTTACTGTAATGTGAGGTAAAAAAACCAAGGCTTCTGGGCTTCTCCCCAAACTTTCTCTCGGAACGTCGCGGCTGAAACATAATTATTCCAACTTTCAAAAGTATAAAAAGTACGAGATGGGCTAGAGGAAGAGTAGAGAACAGCATAAAATTCCCAGGGCTGTCACACGAGTCAGAGCGCTCTTTTTTGATGCTTGCTCCTCCACCCCGAGAGAATCGTTTCGACACATGGCCGATGCGTTCCCATGGTAACGCAATCGTCTGGTGATGGCCGGGGAGTTCAAAGAATTCTCTTTCTCATGGTAGTCAAAAGGAAAACAACGTCATCCCCTTGGATCGATCTGACACAGTCACACAACTGACCGCGATGATGCAATCGCGACACTGTTACTTCCAGCGGCAGAAAAACTCGTAAAACCGGGACATGTTTTGAAATCCTCAAATGTGCATTGTGCAGCATCTTAGTGCACGAGAACCTGGATCGTCTCGTTAGCTTTAATCTCCACGATTAAAGCTAAATACAGTGAAACCCCGATTTTACGTCTCTGAAGGGATTGGGTAAAATAAAACCAAGAGTGATAGTGGACTTAAGTAAAATTTTCGGAAATAATGAGGAAGCTCGTTTAACTGGAGCCTCTCGGAAGCTTATAGACACAAGATAATATTTTCAAACCAAATTTACGGTACAGCTGGAAGCTTAATTTTAAAATTAGGTTTTCACAATGAAACTAATTCGTTACGCATGCGTTGGCTATCTAAAATGTCTTTTCCTTCCGTAAACGGAAGAAAATGTGTCCTCCACACACATAAGCGAGAACACATACAATTTATAAACACATCACGTTTTTTTTCAAAGCAAAGGCCATTTTAAAAAAAAGTTCAGTAGAACTCCAACCATCCGAATAGATTAAGACCGAACCCAATTCGGAAAATTAAAAAAAAAAAAAAATGGTAGATTGGTTTTTTTTTTCCGAAAAAGGGTTTAATTGTTGAAAATGAGAGAGAAAAAAAACTATTTTTAAAGAAAGAGAGCTTTTAATTGAGCAAATGAAAAGGCAGTACTTTTACTTGGTCAGCGTACTTACAAATACTGTACGTTAGTCGAGTTATGTACGTACCGTACTTATAGCGCGTAGACAGAATCATTGTTTTGCAAACCGCAGTAAGTTTCCGACTCTTTTTTCGGTATTCTGAAATCTGTTCACAGTGTTGCCAGATGGTCAAATCCAGATTTCCACAATTCCCTTCCAATTTTTCCCCAAAAAGCGATGTTTTCTACCAAAATTCCCTAAATTCAAAAATTATTTTTTCACTAATATTTTTAGAAAATGAATCGACTTCCTCTAATATTTTTGTCTCCTGAATTCCCCCCCCCCCCCCAAATAACCAAATTTTCTTATAAAATTCCCCAACTTTTTTTTTCTTCCCATTTTCGCTTTTTTTTTTGTCTTCTTTATCTTTATCTTTATTTATCTGTACTAATAATAAAGCTGAAAGTCTCTCTGTCTGGATATCTCTCTGTCAGGATCTCTGTGACACGCATAGCGCCTAGACCGTTCGGCCAATTTTCATGAAATTTGGCAAAGAATTAGTTTGTAGCATGGGGGTATGCACCTTTAAACGATTTTTCGAAAATCCGATTTTGTTCATTTTCCATTCCAATTTTAAGAACATTTTCCCGAGCAAAATTATCATAAAATGGACGAGTAAATTACCTAGCTATCATAACGTGGAACCGTAACGTGGGCAAGCCAATTCGCGAGAAATTCATCGTGCATTATTTTTAAATATACAGGGGAACCAAAAGACCTTTTAATTTTCTACTACGGGCAAAGCCATGCGGGTGCCACTAGTCATAAATACAAGCGCCTGACTGAAAGATAAGAAATAACCAAATTTTTTTTTTCTACTTGCATTTACTACTCTGCTTCTGTATGTAAACTATGATTTTTGTATATATTTATCCAAAAACATTCTTCATCACACTTATTTTTACCCGTTTCACGTATCAACTAGTTACTCACGCAGAACATTATTGCGAATTCCGTAGCATAATATTCCACATAATGCGAAATGCGAATTCCATAAAGTTGAGCAAAGCTAAACCAACGCTGTTTGATACAATGTAACTACTACTTCTTGACGCGAACCTAAATACGAAAAGAATTCCTTTTTTCTTTGAGGGGTTTTTTCCCCCAGGTTTTCCCCAAGAAAAAAAAAATTTCCTCAAAGAATTCCCCTCAAAACCCATTTCCCCAAAAAGCACCAGATTTCCCCAAAATGGGGAAAATTCCCCCAATCTGGCAACACTGTCTGTGTCAGATCATCACATATTCGGATATTACGAGGTCGGATGCTTCGAGAAATCTTTACCAAAGTCATAAAAACGCTGCCTTCTATTCCATCGAAAATAATGCATTTGGGCTTTTTGTCAGAGCGAACAATAAATTTAACGAAAGAAAAAAAATAATCAAAAAAGCGATTTTTTTAACGGTGGTTATTTTTTCTTTCTTTTCTGCACAAAAGGTATTTATTCATTTTTTAAAATGCATAACGTTTGACAGATTATAATTTAATATGTATACATATCGGGAAATTTTTCAGGATTGAAGTGTCATATTTTTCATTAGCACTTTTTGCTATCACCCTCGCCCCTCTGAGTGTCACCCGGGAGCGAACGCTCTTTTCAACCCTCGAATGACGATACCGACTAATGTTAGTGAAAATCGTAATAAGATGAAGAATCAAAATAAATGCAATTAAAATTGGGTAAATAAGGGTAGAACATATAAATGAAATAATGAAATCAAGAGCAATTCAAGCAATACAACGAAAATAGGAAGACTAGCTCCTTCTCATAAGTCTACATTTCTCCAGTATGCGGGCAGGGTAATTATATATATTCAATACCTAGCGGATCATTTAATCCCGTAATTACTGATGACGACGGGTATGAAGTCCCGTCAATCGTATGAAGCAAATATTTCTAAGCGAGAAATTAAGCAAACGGCATAATCGAAACAAGTTCTAGAAATACTGGGAGGCGCAATCCCCTCTCCGAATTTAAGTCCCCCGTCCCTATTTAAATGTAGTGAGAATATTGTAATTTATCTGTTAACTGTTTTGTTTTAATTTGATGACTAAAAATGTCTACGTGCAATCTTTCCACTTTAATTGCGTAATTTGTTGACGGTTTTATAGTTTTATTTTTAATTTTTTTTAATGATTAAGCAACATAATTTGATGTTTCTTTTAACTACGTTTAGTGTACTTAAATCCATACATTATTACAATATTACTGAAATCTTAGTTATATGTTCAATCCAAAAAGAAAAAAAACGAATCAATTGGTTCTTAAACAGTCTCTTTGTTTTTCTTCCTTTTTTTTCTTTCTTTCTTTCTTTTTTTTTTTGGCTCTTGTTCTTTGTCTTCCATTATACAGTAGTCAAAAAAGGAGAAGCATAACTACACCCTATACAGATTGTACGTAGTACCATCCAAGAATTCGGGGGGACAAACTGTATAAAACCTTACCCAGAGTAGTTCACATTACCGAAGCACATTCACCTTCAAAAGGTCACCTTGAGGGACTATGTACTTCTGCCAGTGTTCATATAACTTTTGGAAACCCTCCTGGAAACCATTTTTCGCTACCTTCTGTGATGCGTCTTTATCTTCTCCTAACGGATGAAAGCGGCGTCCGTGCAAATGTTTTTTTGCTGAGAACAGGTAAAAGTCACACTGAGCTAAGTCCGACGAAACGTTACGTTATTTGTTTGTCATATCGGAGTATTGACCAATCGAACCGTGCATCCTCAACATGAAAGTCGCCTTCTTCCCCACGATGAAGTTAAAGCAGCAGCGCAAGAGGCCTTACAGGAGGTTGCGATAAATGTCTTCCAGGAGTCCTTCTAAAAGCTATACGAACGTTGGCAGAAGTGCATAGTCGTTCAAGGTGACTATTTTGTAGATAGATGCACTTCGATAATGTGAACTATTCAGGCTAAGGTTTTATACAACTTGTCCTCGAACTTTTAGATCATACTACGTACGTATGAGTTTTCAACGTACTATTTCCTAACATTTTTGAGTGACGCAAGTTTACGCGCATGCAGACATAACAAGAGAATTTGCGATATTTAACTAAGGAGGCGTTCAAAATGGATATTTAAGTCATCTATATGTTCTTAGGTACATATGCATGTACAAATGTGCTGAAAAAACGTGTGAAGTTTAAATTGGGTGATCCTAAAATAGAAATTTAGGCCGAAATCTAATTTTTTTTTCTTTTTGTTATTGCAATTTTTTATTCGTAGAAAGTAAGTAAAGTGAAATGAATCAATGATCCTTTAAATCCCTGAAAATCTTATCAATTAATCTCTGATAGATTTTTTTTCTTTTTTTTTGCCATCGACCAACGGCATCGGCCATCGGCCATCGGCAATCGGCCATTTGGAGGAAAACAATCGGCCATCGGCCACCTTTGAACAATTGGCCAACAATCGGCATCGGCCCATCGGCCAAAAAATGCCATCGGTCGAGCCCTAATATTCAATACCTAGCGGATCATTTAATTCCGTAATTACTGATGACGACGGGTATGAAGTCCCGTCAATCGTATGAAGCAAATATTTCTAAGCGAGAAATTAAGCAAACGGCATAATCGAAACAAGTTCTAGAAATACTGGGAGGCGCAATCCCCTCTCCGAATTTAAGTCCCCCGTCCCTATTTAAATGTAGTGAGAATTGACCTGTGTCTCACTCTCTCAGAAAACTTTGAAATGACAGGCCTGCCCAAAGACAATACGTTTAATTCGTAAAAAAAAAAAAAAAAAAAAAAAAAATTGAATTTTTGGCATCTTGAATTCAAATTGTGTTTTTCGCAATCACGAGCGTGTGTGTTTGTGTAGGCGCATGTGTGTGGGTGCGTGGGTGCGTAAGTGTATGTATGCATGTGTGTGAGTGAGTGTTGGGTACGTGCGTGTGCGTGTAGGTGTTCGTATGTGTGTGTAGGCGTTCTTGTGTGTGTGTGTAGGCGTTCTTGTGTGTGTGTGTGTGTGTGTGTGTAGGCGTTCGTGTGTGTGGGACATGGACGCCACCGCCCAGCAAAAGTGGATTCCGGGGGACAGTGCTCAGGACCAGCCGCGCCGCCGCCGGTGGACGGTAGTGCTGCAGGCCTGGTCCAAGCTGAAAAAGGAACCGGAACATCAAGGATTGTCAAGTGAAAACAATAAGCAATCGTGATTGCTCAAAAAAAAAAAAAAACAAATTTTAAGACATTTTTTAGAGAGAAGGAGAAAGATGCAAGCTCTAAGACATTTGAGTTGAAAAGGAAATTTCACTTAAAAAAAAAAGAGTGACAGGCTTTCTTTCCTCTTTTTCAAAACTACACATTTTCTACCGTTTTGAACGAAAAAAAATTTTAAAGAAGATTTCTCACTCGTTAATGAACATTTAAAACAAGAACTTTAACAAAAAGGCTGCCCCCATAAAAAATCTCACTTTTTTTTCGTCATACTTAATCCCTCCCTCCCGGTATCACAAAGGGTCACACTTAACCCTGCTCTTGTCACATGTCACGCTATTACATAATTTTTATTCTCCCTAAAGTCATCAAAATATTAAATGCATTCTCAAATTACTATTTAACTTTCTTATGTTATTATTACAATATGTAGACTTAAAATTAAGGTTACTTTCAATATTTCATTTTACATTTTTATCAATTTTAATGGAGTAAATTTAGCATTAGCTGTTTCTATTATTATTTTTTTTTTCTGTTAGCACTTTTACACAGTTATATGATTCAGAAATTAAAAAAATATGCATTAGTTGGTGTACAGTCATCAGACTTTCCCCCAATTTCTTTTGACCAACGTTTAATATTTCATTAGGCACTTTTAATATTAATAAAATTGTTACATTGCTAATAATTTTTTGAATATAAAATAAAAAGGAATATTATATTACTTTATTATACTAATGATGTATCAATATATCATAAAAATATAGTACATAACTTTCTGGTTATTTTTAATAATATTTTAACAATATTACTATGACTAATGTAATTTTTATATTGAAAATACCGTAGTTGAAAAATAAATATCAAAAATACCAAAATATCATGATATTTTCAAAATAAATATCGGATATAGATCATGATATATATCGACTGATATATATCGGCGAACCCTGTCCCTCCCCCATTCACAAACTGCAACAATTTCATGACAACCCCCCCCCCCCTCAAGACGTACCAATTTGTGGACGACTCCTAAGCCTGAGATCAAGATATCCATCAGCTATCTGTCTGCAACTTGAGCAAACGCAGTAGGAAAGTGCCGAGGCTGAAGTTGAAGGATGAATTATTACGCATGGAATCACACACGTAATCAACTAACTTATCGCCCTATCTTCAAGTTGACGTTCATTCTGATTTCTACTTCAACATAAAATAGTTCTAAAAAGACGTTCTAGGAGAGAGAGAGTCAGGGAAAAGGAATGTCGTTCAGCTGTACAAATGTCGTCATTTACGACACGTAATCGATGACACAAACACGATGTTTCGAACGTTTGACCGGAAGAAGAAACTTCCAGTTTTGTATTGACAAAGATAACAAGCAGAAATAGCAATACTATTTTGCGTCATCTGTAATTGCATATTAATAATAAAAAAAAAAAGGTGGGGGTGGATAATAATACAATTTTAAGCCATGTCACTGACCAAAACCTACTGTTAACTAACAAGAACACAATGATGCATTGCTATTAAGAGGACGGAAATATTACTAAGGGCTCGTCTACAAATGATGTCAGGCTTTGAGGGGGAGGGAGCAGGCCCGCCTTGAGAAATTAATGCATTTCCATATCTATGGGTGTGGTTTTAGTTATTTTTCGTATTTTTGGGTGTAATATGTGTTGAGTACATACACTTTGACCCCCCTCCCCGAAATTTTTGAAATGGCAGGCCTGGAGAGGGACTATGAAATTATAATTTGTAACAAGGGGAAGGGAGAGTGTAATAAGAAGTGTGAAGTCACACACTTCTATAACAAGTTGGTAATGAAATGAAACGTGGATATGCGACAAGAGCAGTGGATTTATACATTGGGGGGGGGGGAGGGGCGGGGGGTCCTTCTGTCTGACTGAAACATTTTTGTGCAGTTTTAGATCCCTTTCGGGACCCTAATATCGTGGGGGCTCCTTCGTAACTGAGACATGGTAAATCCGCCAGAGGACAAGAGAGGGTAAGGAGCAAAATGACAATTGGTGACAAAGGAGGGAGGAGGGTCGAATATGCTGAAAAAAAAAAGTGTGATATCATTTATGGACAACCCCTAAAGAAAATCTTTAAGCATTACAACATTTATGTGCTGCACAGGTAACCGTACATTCTCATGTGCTGCCACCTTTGCACCACATGGAAATTTATTCACTACAAATATAAGTATGAATAAAAATTAGCAAAATGTGTTTGGCAACAAAGAAATTAAATCGAATCTCATCAAACCTTCACTATTTTTCGATAAACGAAAGGAAAAAGGGACACGACTCGGAAAATTTTCACCCTATTGCTTATTTATGCAAATGACTTTGGAAATTATCAGACAACATTGTACAGAGCAAATGTTACAATATCAGAAATATTGATTTGGAATAATTATTTTTACGTTATTTGCATACTACTCAAACTAATGATTAAATTTTATTATTTTCATTCGTTTTTAATAAGGGAAGTTAATTAAAGTGAAACAAGTTGAGCATATTTATAATTAAATGTGGCTGCGGAGTCGATGAGAAGATTTAAGAATGGGTGTGACATATGTTTCTGTCAATTTAAATAAATTGACTTCTACTTTAATATGGTAGTCTTCAAATACAATGGAGTCTTTCAAAAATCACAAAAGGAATGGTCGCACTCATGTTTTACAGAAAAGAACTACTCGAAATTTTTCATTTTGTTGTAAAACTTTTCATTAAAAATTATTCTAAATCATACTTAAAAACAATAAAAAACAGTATATGAGCATGTATGTATGTAACTATGATTATGTGTACTATGATTCAGTATGTACGTATGATTGTGAGCAATTAACATGCAATGCTTATAGTTAACAGGGGTGTCCATCTGGGGAGGGGGGGGGGGTCGTGGCGCAGCCTGCGCCATTGAAGTTTTTAGGGGGGTGTTTTCAGGGGTATTTTCCCCTCTTATGGGAATGTGAATTTTTGCAATATTGGAAGAAATTCAGACTATTTAAGAATTAAAATACGTTCCTGAATATTAGAGCTCCAGCACTTTTTTGTTAGAGATCAAGCCTTGTATATAAGTAAGAAACGATATATATGTTAAAATTGTTGAAAAACTTTCAAGCGCATAAATCTATTTCTAAATTAAATGCATATCTGCCGTTTTAAAGGAAACTTGAACACTCTAAATGTTTGTCACTGTCATGAACACTGTTCATGTTTTTAAAAATCTATTGTTCATTGAACAGTAGCTTTCACTTCAAAAACAAGAGAAATATAGCAAATTTTACATCGAAAAATAAAAAAACTAAATAATAATAATTAATATTAAATAAATGAAATTTTACTAATTGAACACAACAACATTTTAAAACTGGCACTCAAAATGATCACAGAATTTCATTTTTACACTTCAAAATCAAGTTTTTTGGTGAAAATGAACACAAATTTTCTAACCTAATAATAACCGAAAATTAAAAAATATTTAAAAAAAAAATTTTTTTAATCAAAATTGCAGCAAAGATTGCATTTTTCATCGTAGTATCAAAACGGAAAATAGTATAACTTTTAATTAAATAAAATCCTTTCAAAATTGTATTTTACTAGAAATGTTTAAAAAAAAAAATATCGAAATAATCTTGGAAAGTTTTGTGTAAACTAAAAACTAATGGAAAGAAACATGTCTGATTTAGAATATCTATTGTAAAGTTTATTAATTTTGTCGCACTCGTAATTTGGTGAAATTGTAGCACTTTTAAAAAATATTTTGAGAAAATCCTTTTAAAAAGCGGGGGGAAATCATATTTACGCGGGAAATCAAAAGAATCGAAAAAGGCGGGAAGCTCCTGCAAAAAACAGTAGATTTGGCAAGTAGTATGTAATTGTAATTAAATTTATTGATCATTATCAAAGCTTTCATAAGATATAGAATTTATTTAGGGCGACAGGATTTAAGCTAAGATCCTTTAGGTTATAGGATACTGGATAAAAGGAAATTTTTGAAGCTTCAGTTAAAAAACCATTGCTTTCCCCATTTAATGATTGCATATTGAAGTATAGAATAAATAATGCTCAATCATAGCATGATATTTCATTGCAAAGAAATTAGAACTGAAACTTAGTACACCTGCACGTAAAAACATTGACAAACTAATCTTGACTAATATTATAAAGAGAGAGGGCGGATTTTTGTGTGTTTATGTGTTTGAGGTAATTTGAAAAATTCTTTCACTATATGAAAGGTGCTTTCTCACTGAGTAACATAAGCTATAATTCGAAAAATCCGATTAATAGTTCTTTTTTTATTCAAATTTAGGCCCAAATTTCACGTAAATTGCCTATTATTGGCTATTAAAGGGGTGAAAAATTACTTGCACATATTAATATTATGTATCGTTAAAAAGGGTAGAATTTTCTGCGTTCTAAACAATTTATTTCATTGCTCTAACTTAATTACGGCTGGAGTAATTAGCATTTTTAGCTCGAACTTTTTTAAGCTTAGCTGAAATTTAGGCACTACTTCCTTCATTAAATCTATCAATAAAAAGTGAAGAAATTGTCCCACAGTTTTCTTTTGACAGCTTTGAAAAAAGCGACATTTTTACTCCAGACCTCTCTCGACCTTAGGTCGCAAAAATTAGCTTCTATCTTCAAAGGAAAAAAAGTTACAAGCGTTTTTAAATCAATTTCGAAATATGTCACTTTGATTCAGGTTGTCAATCATTTTATTTTCGCGTTTCCATGGTTACGCTTTTAAAATCCATCCTTCGCATTTTAATTTCTTAAAAGTACTTTAATATCTGTCGTCATTGTTTGGAAGGGTAATTTTGCACGGTATTTTTTTCTTTTACTTAAGTTATTCTTTAAGTTATTAAGTTATTCTTTTAATTAATTGTTTAATATATGTCACTTGACACAATTTTTGTTCTCAAGTTAGACCGAGCAAAGCAGCTCTTAATACATAAAGATTCGAAAGCTATTGTTAATCTGATTTTATATCTTTTTGTTTGTTTGGCGAAACATTTATTATTGCCAAAGAAAAAACATCCGCTTCACTCGCAAAAAGGCTGGGTTCCGGTAGCGTGGTCGCTTGGCACATTAGGCGCTGAGCAGGGGGGGGGGGGGTCAGTCTAGGATTATTGCTTTAAGGCAATCGTTAATGCAATTCATTGTTTTGGCGATTTGTTTTGAAAGAAAAGAAACTTTTGATTTGCTTTTATAAGAGTGAAATGTACATTTTCTTCTTTTTTTCTGACGATGATTTTTGAATGTTCCACGGGATTTCTTTTTTCGTTAGACCGATGGATTATGATAGAGTGGTTGCTGGGCAAGTTTGGCGATAAAAAATAGAGCTGCGGAATTACTTTTACATTTGAAAGATATTATTTGATGTCTTTTTTTGTTTATTTGGCGAAATATTTTAAATTGCAGTAAAAACCACTTCACTTGCTAAATAGAGTTTTAAAGCAACGTTAATCTAATTTAATGATTTGACGAAAAGTTTTAAATTCTAAAGAAACTTAAAATAGTTTTTTTTTTTTTTTGAAAAGGTGTGTACGTATTTTATACAAAGAAAAACAATCATTTCACATCAAAGGGGGAGGGGGAGTCCATTTTTTTTTTAAATTCAACTATTAAATTTCTGGACTTCTGTTAAATTTTTAGCACGGGCATCGCTGTGCGGGTACTGCTAGTTTTTAATAAAGAGGGAAAAGATTCTCCTATATATTACATTTAAATTTTATTTCAAAAATCTTTCGTCTACCGGACAGGACATATTTTGTTGAAGATATTCAATTCCAGAAACTAATAATGCTGTAAGAAAATTTTACCTTCGCTCAACTAGGAAAGCAAGACTTTTTTCTATATGTTAAAAAAAATCAAATACTTGTCATCAGTTACATTTACTTACAAAATTACTAAATTTGGAATCTAAATCCAGTTAATATATTTATCAGTTTTGTAATGTTACATTTAATATAACGTTTATTAGAAGGGGCACTACGAAGGGGAGAGAACCGCTCCCCCTCTCCACAGAGTCCTTGGTTTTTAGTCATTTTTTAGTCATATAGTCAATCTTAGAATGGGTATTTTATATACATTTTAGGATTGTTACGATCGAAAAATCACGCCTACCTCCTGGTAAATTCTGGCTGCGCTAGTGCTCGTCGGTAAATTTATATTTTGGAATAAATATATGATCGAATCAATTTTGTGATATTTTGAATAAGAATCACAATTCTCAAAAAATTAACAAAACAAAAAACACATATCAAAATACAAAATTTCAAACGTTGCACGAACCAAATAAATAATGTAACACTCAAAATTTTTAATCATGCATTTTGTTTTCACCAATGTTAACTAAAAAACTAATAGAAATAGTAAAACTTACTGTGAACAAATTGTATGTACGCCATTTTGGAAAATAATTTAGAAGTTATTGGATTAAAGTTGCATTGACGTAGATCGGATCGAAGCCCGATTAGAAAAGGAACGTCTATTCTAAATGCAGACCATTTGAGTTCCCCTATCTCTTTTGGAACGAAAAACATGTGATTGCATTGATAGGATATATCAGATTACCTTCTAAATAAACAATTTGCTCTCAGTAGCAAAATGGGATTGGCATCGGAAGAAGATAATAAAGCATTTTCGGTCTGCGCGAACGGAAACTTGAAAATAATGTTATCGAAAGTTAGAGTGAAATTTTTCTTTCGAAATTTCAAAACGACGAGTAAAATTCCTTTACCAATTTTAAATTATGTTTTATAAAGAAAAAATCTACCACGTCGCACAGGATTCATATGATGTAAATTTAAGTAAGATAAAATAATTTGGATAAATTCATTTTTTACACAAACCATGCAAAATTTAGGTTGAGATACTTGATGACACCATAGAAAGAAAAAAAAAGGTCCAACATGGACATTAACTTAACTGAAATAGTTGCAGTTATACTTTTGAGAAAAATTTGAAATTAGATATGACGAGTAATCTTTTTATAATAGCAGTTAATTCTCCAGTACTCGTACCAAAATGAGTAACCTGAGAACTCGCTTTGGTACATACTTGGTTAAAAATCTGATGAAACAATAAAAAAATTTGGTGCACCACAAAAAAACCATTCACGCTTCGACTACTCATCAGACTAATAAATGTCCAGTTACATAGATTTATTTCCAAAATTGTTACAGTAAAATCTGTAAAGTTGACCACCCTTGTAAGTTGATTACCTGTCTATGTTGACCACCAATATGCACCAAATTTGGCTGAGAATCATATAACAAACCCTTTGTAAGTTGACCACCTGTCTAAGTTGACCATTAAAGTACTGCACCGCAAGTTGTCAACTTACACAGGTTTCACTGTACTTTAATTTTTGCAATCGATCAGAAATGTATTTATATAAAAATTTCCTACCATGTAAAAAATATTCTATTAAGCAAAAAAATAAATTCTTTACTAAGTAAATTAAAAAAATAAGCAGCAAACCAATAAATAAGATTTTTCTTTTAAATTAGACACATATGAGGGAATTTTAGAAATGTTCGTCAATTTGTTTCTGAAACAAAGTAACAAACAAATACGAACTTCTACAAAGCTGCACAATATAACAAAAAAAAGGTGCAACCATTCGATTGAAACATAAGTTTGTTCCGCGGATAATTCCACAAAACAGCAATGGCGGAACACATCCAATTAAATTTTGAATAACGGCCCTGCATTGGAGGTAGGAAATGACTCGGACGCGAATTGCAATTAAATGCTTCGGTGAAAGTGACTTTAAAACTCGCGAACTAGAAAATAATGGCTAGACAGTCACAAAAGCAGCACTCGGTAATCCATTATGGTGCGTTGAGAGAGGATGTCAAATTAAAATGCTGAAGCGGTCGTCGCTGGGAAATAGGGGGGGGGGGGAGTGCGTCGATGATTTTTTTTTTTTTTTTTTTGGCTTGGAATAACGTGACAGATGTTGACGTTAAACGATAGTAAAGTATTAATAAAAAGAGGAAAATGGTTCGAGAAACATTAAATCATTCGATTAAACGGGAAGTTGGAAAAACTAGTTCAAAACTATTTCGTGGGCTGAGTATGGGCAACTACAAATTTGGCAAAATAGAATGTTTAACTTTTCATAATGTGTTTGAAAGAAGAGTAATATTTCTAATTAAATAAAAATTAGAAATGGTTGTTGAATAGCATTTAAATAAAGTCTTAATATTTTCTAAACATAGCGAAAAAAGAACAACAAATGTCAATGTGGTAAGTTATACTCGAAACAGCATGAAAAAAATCTGAATTGCTGTAGTTTCTAGTTTTAGTACTATTTGATTGGTATATTAGTTCATAATTGATTGACTATAAATGTACGCATATTTTTTTTTTTTTCTGAAACATGACTTAAATGGACAGGGGTGCCCATTCCCCTCCCCAAAGTTCAACGGCGTAAACCCCCCCCCCCCCCCCCCGCTTTTCTCAATAGTCTTTCCCTTTTTTATTTTCTATTTTGTAGCTCTCTTTTTCATTTTATTTATTTTAAATGAAAAATATTTAAATTTATTTTTTAAAAATATTTTTCATTTATTTATTTTTTTTTAAATATTTTTCATTTACTTATTTTTTTTTAAATATTTTTAACTATTTATTTATTTATTGTTAATTACTTATTTATTTTTTTTAATTAGAAAAGTTCTATGCTACGCCAATAACACACACACACAAACTAAATAAATAAATGAAATGAATAACTTAAATTAAAAATGTGTGAATCAAGAAATACCCTAAATAAATAAATTTTTAAAATTCCAAAAAATTTCATGGCGCAACTTGCGTTATAATCCCCGCTCCCCCTGTGGCCACCCCTATATTTATAAGGATACTATATTTATAAGGATGATTTATAAGGATACTAGCTGCGTTGCCCGGCTTACCTTCAAAATAAAATTTTGTCAAGTGACGTATATTCAACAATCAGGCTTAAATAAATAAATAAAAAAAACATCATGCAAAATTTCCCTCTCAAACAATGACGACAGATATTAAAATACTTTTCATTTTGAATGGAAATGAGATTTTTTGAAATTAACTTAAAAAGGCTTGTAACTTTTTTTCCTTTCGAAGCTTACTTTTTGACACCAATAACTTTTTTTCCTTTCGAAGCTTACTTTTTCGCCCTTAGTCGAGATAGATCTGGAGTAAAAAACGTCGCTTTTTCCAATGGTGTCAAAAAGAAAACTGTGGGACAGTTCCTCCACTTTTTATTGTCAGATTTAATGAAGAAAGTAGTGCCTAAATTTCAGCTAAGCCTAAACAAATTCAAGCTAAAAACGTAAATAACTCCCGTCGAAATTAAATTAGAACGTTGGAACAAATTGCGTAGAACGCGGAAAATTCTACTCTTTCCAACGATATATAATATTAGTATACGCAAGTTATCTTCACACCAAATTAGGGAATTTATGTGAAAATTGGGCCTAAATTGGAATAAAAAAAGAACTATTCATCGAACTTTTTTCGAACTGGTCTGCAAACCCTTTCAGGACTTAAAGGAACAAACTGAAAATTACAGCGAAATCGGCCCAGGTAGTTCTCAAGTTTTGCGAGTTCAAACACACAGACACTTTTTGGAGACTTCATTTTATGCTATGTAGAGATTTACTGAAAACAAAATACTAATAGCAAAACAAATATCAGTTGCACAATAAGGCCTCAATTTCACCTCCGAATCTACCTTACTCCACCTTGTACAAACGAAAAGAAAGTATGCATATTAAACCACTCCCAGAAGCCCTGCATCACGTGATTTCTAAAAAGTTAGCAAACAAATCCATTTTCGCATTTTTTAGCTCTTTGATCAGAACAGGTTTCAGTAAGAAAGATGCATTTTTCAATACCTACTTCCAGTTTCAGTATTCAATGACGAAAAGTAAGCGGCGCTCTCTTTTCACAACTGCGAAAATCACTTGACATTTCCCAATGTAGCAGTTTCGATTCAAAAGTTCACATTTTTCATCTCAGCACTTTGATAAAAAGATTTAGGAAACTAACAACCTGACGCCCAATCGATTTCCGATTCCTATTGAGCTGCTTACAAAATGACAGATTCAGCTTCCGAATATATTAAAACGACAAATCTAAACGGATCGCTTCCGCTTAATAAATCCGGCACAGAAAAATCGGTATTTCGTCACCACATTAGCTGGAGGTATGTTCGTGGATCTGTGGAGCAATGGACTACACCTGCATGACGTACTATGGTATATGAAATTTAAATACACAAGCTGCAGACTAAGTGAAACTTTTCCGGCGTCCATTAATACCTGCAGTTTTTACACTTTGGGAACTCCTTATTCACAAAAAAGGGGCTGTCTACAGATGATGTCACGCTTTCAGGGGGGAGGAGAGGTTCGTGCAATTGTGAATTTGACAAGGGGGCGGAGGGGGTAATAAGAAGAGTGACATCACACATTTTTTTACAAGATGTTCGTGAAAAGTAGCGTGATATGTGACAGGGGGAGGGTCAGAAATGTTGAAAAAAAGTGTGCCCAAAGATGTCTTTTCGAAAACTTTGGTAGATCGTTTTCTAAAACACAAAGAGAAAGAAATCCCCATTTAACATGAAACTAGAAAATCGCCCGTCAAGGTATGACGGGTGAAAATTGCTTCTACATTTGAACGAAGTCATTGCCTGTTTTGGTGATATTTTGATGTTGAAATTGTAACCCTAACTCCAGAGGATGAACCCTCAACTCCAGTAGATAGCGTTTATTGCTAACCATTTTTTTCGTTTCTTCATTCTCTTGAAATGAGTCTTACCTCAGTAAAACATTTAAGTTACCGGATCAAGGGGGGATCGGGACGCAAGTGGACTGATTTTATTTCATACCTTTTAATGAGCACTAAGTTTATAGAATAGTCTTTAGATTTAAAAAACATGTGTTATAAGTAAAACCTGTCTACAACGATACTGTTGGGACCTAAAATTATATTGTTATAGACAGGTTATTGTTATAGACAATTTGATTATTTATGCTCACATTTTACTGGGACCAAGGAAAATATCGCTATACACAGGTTTATTGTTATAGACAGTATTGTTACACACAAGTTTCACTGTATTTTGTTGGATCTTTTGTGTTAGCGCTTTCGCGTCAAAACCGCTTCAACTTACAAAATTTTAGGGAACAAAACCTTTTCATGACAGCTGCTAATAGTTAAAGAAAGTTATAAAAACAAGCTATTTAGAGAGTCGCAGAGTTTAGCTATTACAGAAAGTGAAAGTTCGATAAATAAAGAAGCCAGCTAGTTGCCAATGGCAGTTATTTTCTTGTTAGCAGGTCTTAATACATAAATCGAACCAATTTGTAGTCAGCTTTTTTAAAAAATGTAACGAGTCAGTGAAAATTAATGAGAGAGAGAAAAAAAAAGCCCGGATCCGGCATATTTTTCCCAACGACTCCGATTCCTTTACCCCAAAATCAGTCCGACTGACTCCACAGCCCTGGTCCACCCATACGCACATTAAAATGCAGGTTTCAGTTAAGATGAATAAAAATTTGAGCTTAGAACAAAAAAATTTTGTGACTGATTGTAGATTTTTTTTTTTTTTTTTGTAGGAATTATTCAAAATGTTATGAGGTTGTAGTAGAAAAACCAATAGGTATTACGATGTGCATAATTTTTGTATAGAGAATAGGTCCCATAGACCTGTTTTCCTAGAAAAAATTCAGTTTGTTCGAAATATTTTTCATATTCCTTTAATGCTCTCACAGCTAAACAAGATCCAGGTCATTTTTTTCTTGTCATGCAATTAGGGTCAAAACACATAAGAAGTCATTTAGAAACCTTGAAGTCAGTAGAAAGCTGTCGCTTTACTTTCGGGCAGAAAATTTACCAGTTCATACTTAAAAGAACGATTAAGTTTTATTTAAAAACTGCTACATACAAAAGCTTCTTTTTAAAAAATAATAATAAAATGAACTACTTAGGCAATTACATAGCTAATATCAGTACTATTCTCTCTTAAAATTCTTTATTTGTTGTAAATTGGGCGATTAGCTTTTGAACGCTGCAAATTATGAATGTTTCGCATGAAATATGTCAGTGTCACGACGGCTTTGAGTTAGTTTCTTATCGTGTTTGATGAACAAGTGATACTTGACACAATTTATTTTTTTCTTTGTTTTCCACATTTTGTCAAGTAAAAATTTCTAAGAAACAACGAAAGTTTCTCATATCTGAATCAGGGCTGTGCCAATGGGATTTTTGCAGGGGTTCTAAGAGGCTGAGAGGCAGTAGCGCACATAGCACCCCGTAGCTACCGCGGCGCGGGGGGAAGGGGCGCAAGAAGTATAAGGGCGCACACTCCGAAAAAATAACACTATGTTAAAATTAAAACTAAAAAAAAAAAACTCACGGGGAGAGGCACACCAAAGTATATGCACGCTACTGCTGAGAGGTCAAAAGCTTTTAATCCGACAGGTACCTGTGTCTCAGTTTTCCATTTTATTTTGAAGCCTTTACCTTACATTTTAAACTTAACTAGCAGTACCCGCACGGCGATACCATTACTAAGACGTTAAAGAAAGTTCGTTGAACAAAAAAAAAAAAATCCACGCCCCCGTCCACTTCTTATGTGAAATGATGATTTTTTCTTCACCTAAAATGCGTACGCACCTTTTCAAAAGACCTATTAAAATCTCTTTGGAATTTTAAACTATTTGCCAAAACACAAAAATATTAACAGTAGCATTAAAACTCAAAATAATCTTTCAACTACATAGTTTATCCCTTAACGCGCCAAGCATCCACGCTACCGTAACCCTGCCGCGAGTGAAGCGGTTTTTTCCCTGCAATTTAAAGTGCTTCGTCAAATAAACAATGCTATAACAAAAACGTTATAAAGAACAATCACAATTGAATAATACGACAAATCATAACTATGAGAACAAAAACAAACGTTAAAGAAACAAGGAAAACAAAACCCAATAATAAAATCCTATAAAATCAAATTATGTACTTTAATATCGAAAAAAAAAAAAAACCACATTCGAAAATCTGTTCGCTGATCACAACAGCGTAGCATGGGCATGGTTTTTCACAAGCGCAACTATCGACACTGTAGGCCAGCGCCCGGTCGAGTTAACTCACCCTACCATCTAATAGGAATTCACAGAACTAAACTTACCCCGCCATCGTTTAGGAATTCATAGAACTAAACAATTAATTAAAATTTTTAATTTGCATTTACAAATATTTCGGTCAATCTGATTTTTAAAAAATAGCCTATAGCCTTCCTCAAAAAATGGGCTATTCAACACAAAAATATTTTTCCAACTCGAACCAGTAGTTCTTGAGATTAGCGCATTCAAACAAACTCTTCAGTTTTTATATTATTAGATAATTAACAGAAAAAAAGACAATGATACGTATACAAACACTTTTTTTTACAAATCATTTTTAGCATCGTTTAGGATTTTCTTTGAATAGTACCCTCGAGATTTGCCTCATAGCTGACTCGAACCTACGTTCACTGGATCGTGAAGCCCGCATTTTCAGGTCGAGCCACATTGGCTACGCATATGCTGCGTCATAACATGTGCATAGAAGTAACCTTTAGTATAAATTGCTTTTCCAAAAAAAAAATATATTTTATTAAAAATATGCTTCATGATACAAATAATAATTATTAAATGCATCTTTTCATCAATTCCAAGAATATTAAACAAGAACCCAAGACGCTATTGAAAATCCCAAGGTGCGAGTGCGGGGGGGGGATGAAGCTTTGGGGCAGCACAAATTTGAATCAGTACGAAGACAAGTTATTAAGAAGGGACACTCATCTTACAGAATGGGAAAATATTTTTGAAGTAGTAATACTAGGGCGTAAAGCAGGGCCGACGCGCGCCTTCATGAATGCATTGAAATTTAGAACTACGTTTAAGATGCTTTCATACTTTCGTTCCGGGTGCCGAGATTTTATTTATTCTTCAAATTCTATTAGTTAATTTGAGAGATTGAGTGTCATTATATTATTAGAGCCTCGTTGAATGAATGTGAAGTACATAAAAACATGAATACGGGGGGGGGGGGGGGAGGAACCTAAAAATTATAGCACAAATTAAAGAAAAGAAATTATTTACTAAAACTGCTTAAGCTTAAACACTGATAGCTTTGGAAAGGAAACTTTTATGAGACAATATGAGGCATTGAGAAGCAAAGGGATGTAAGTGGAAAAATTAAATATTTGGAGATAACCAGTACAAATGGTAGCTGAACCTCTAAACTGTCTTGGAGGCAAGCCTAGAACCTTATATCGTTAGACGTGTTTTACTCAAAACTTGAAAATGTCCACTTATATCCCTTTGTTTCTCCTCAATTGTCTTTTTTAAAAAAGTTTTGAGTAAAACGTGTGCAAAGTTCAGGCCATAAGTAGAACATTATTTTTTTATAATAAATAGTATAATCATAAGTAGTATAATAATAAGTAATATAAGTAGAATAGTAGTAAGGCCATAAGTAGAATAGTAGTAAGGCCATAAGTAGAATATTTTTTTCCCCCTAGATCACGCTGTATCGCAGAACCTACCAACCACTAGTACCATTTCTTGCCTTAAAACTAGGGAGAATTAACCCTGTACTAGTTATCTGCACCTTTTTAACTTTGGCATTTAATCGTTTTTTCTCCTAGGTGCTTCCCATTGCATTAAAAACAAGTCAAAGCAAAATAATTATCCACAATTTAAAAGAGAAACTTACTTCAAACACGAAAATGCTTTTCGCCTTTATGCAAACTTCAGTACATATATTACAAGTCAATCATCTGCAAAAGAAAATTTAACTAAATTAACAATCAAACAATCTTCGAGTGGAAAAAACAACACACACAACACATTTTGTCATTGCCTCAAAAGAAGGATTGTGCTTTTAGAGCCATTTCACAGTATTTCAGACAAACGTCAAGCCCGTAACATG
This sequence comes from Uloborus diversus, assembly GCF_026930045.1. Taxonomy (NCBI): domain Eukaryota; kingdom Metazoa; phylum Arthropoda; class Arachnida; order Araneae; family Uloboridae; genus Uloborus; species Uloborus diversus. Next base: position 113,243,906 of record NC_072737.1, on the reverse strand, counting down.
ACACTTTTTTGCCAAAACTATTTAATTTACTGTTTGATATGCAAATTATTTTGAGTTAGTGTGTCGGTAAGACAAACTCAAAAGAAAATAATGTGCTAATCAAACAGTAAATTAAAAAGTTATGGCAAAAAATAAGTAATGTTACGGACTCGACATAATCGTCCAAAATACAGTGAAATGTCCCTTAATGAAAACATTTTCTACGGTTATCTATTGAACAGAGGCAATGGGGTTGTTTCCAAAATTTTAAAAGTTTTTTTTTTTTGAAAAAACATGCTTAAAACAATAAAATCTAACCATTTTTTAAATAATGTGTTTAAGTTTAATATTTTTAAAAAATTACTTAAATCGTTGCGCTTTCATTGCTTACATTTCTTGCCGATGACATCACAAATGATGAAATGCCATTCTATGTTGCCATTCACAGAGCAAAATATTTAATTCGCATCTTTACTCACGTGATTGGCAATGATTATGGTCGATAGCAAGCGTAGAGCGCAATTTTAATTCGCTTTTTGATTATCATAACGTGGAAACGCGGTACAAAATGCGCCAAAAACATCATTTGTGACGTCATCAAGACCACGCCTTGTTTGCAAAATCGGACGTTTTAAAAAATTAATTAAAAATAACTGTTGGGAAAATGAAAGAATTTTCTGGGACCACGTTATTATTATTATTATTTTTTTGCTTATTCTATCAATTTCAGTGACTAGAAGTACCACTTTTGACTGAAGGAAACAACCCATCGGCAGACGCGCACAGATTTTAATAGCATAGATTGTGCACGAGTGAGTTTTTATTATCAGGTATAAAAAAAAAAAAAAAGAAAAAACTAACTTGCTTTTACAAAACAAACTTTTTTAACAGATGTCCTGTCCCTGAATTTCTACCATTGTAAAAATAGAAACTAATTGATGCTCAGCAATATCAACTTTGTTCTCAACGCAACAAATGCAGCAACTAATCAATCGTTCTATTATTTGCTATCAACAAACATCACAAACCCCTAACGATACTCCAGGGTTTGACCGGTTAGACCTAATGATACCGAAGAAACAACGACTATCATCTTTACGGGCTTGAAGAAAAGGAAAAGAACATTATGGAACGAAAAATAAGAATTGCTACGGAACAAGAAAAATTGCTTAATCCTTCCTTCACGAATCATCAGTAACGAAAGAAAAATTTTCGATGGTAATATTTTCTTCTTTGAGTAATTAAGAAATGGAGAGAGAGGAAGAAAAGTCAGTAGCAGATCGGAGAAAAGATTCATGTTTCTGCTAAGAAATGTCACAACTGTGCAAGTTTGATTCAATTAAAACTTCGCTCTCAAGAATTTTTTTTTTTCAAGAGAGGGGGAGGGGGGGGTGCAATATTTGGAAACTGAAGTTTTACCATGAACCTGATACCAACAGAGCACGAATATGGTTAATTAGTGAGATTTCCAGTTCTTGAGAACTAAAAAGTTAAAGTTCTGAAAATCTTCAGAAAGTGCTAACTTTTCATTCTTTAAAGATTACAATTTATCAAAGACTTATTTAATTTTTTTCATTAAATTTTGAACTTTTATATGTACTACATTAATGTGGAACTATTTTTGTGGTATATTATTCCAGAAAGGAGTGAATGACAAACAGTATTTAAATTTCTTTGTCAATTAAGCATTTAATCCAGTTAAAACACAACAGAGATCAGAAGTTAGAGTAAAAATAAACACTGGAGTGCGTGCCCCATTAAATAAAAGATAGAAACCGGCAGTCAATATTTAAAGTTATATGTAGTGGCCACAAGGCTACCGCCGAGTTCTGCTACTAAAAACAGTTGCTTTTGTAGCCTGTTACAGGAAAAATTGTATCCAAAATATTCAGCAGGCGCAAAAATCGTTAGACGCTCAATTTTTGAAAAAAAAAAAAGACAATACTCAATTCATAATCAATAATTATTCATTATTTTTGGTAAGAAATCATCATTCTCATAATAAGTAATGCAGAACCGTAGCATGGCACAAATGATCTATCCTTTCTTTTTTCCATCCGCATTCTTTCATTTTAGCACATCTCATCGGTTTCATCAAAATCAGATTATCTCAAATTAACCTGTATTTAGCTTTCTGATTTAATTTCGGATCCAATCTTTACTAATAATAAAGCTCAAAGTTTGTCTGGACATCTGGCCGGATGTCTCACTATGACGCTCACAACGCCCAAACCGTTCGGCCGATTTTCACGAAATTTGGCACACAATTAGTTTGTAGCATGGAGCACCTCGAAGCGGTTTTTCGATTTTGTTCTTTTTCTATTCCAATTTTAAGTACATTTTGCCGAGCAAATTATCATAACGTGGACAAGTAAATTACCAAATTATTATAACGTGGAACCGTAACATGGGCGAGCGAATTAACATAGTAAATTGGCGAGAAAGTCATCATCCATCAGTTGTAAATATACAGGTGAACCAAATGACCTTTTAATTTTCTATTACGGGCAAAGCCGCTAATAATAACAAAATAAAATTATATGTATTGATATTAAATTTTGTGCACCAACTTATCTACATGTTCGTTTAATAATTAGCTTTAGTTTCAAATTCTGATTGTGGTAGTGGGGGAGGGGGGATCACATCAGTGTTCAAAAAGGGGCCCAGAGCCTGAAAGGTTGAGAACCCCTACTTAACTTGATTAAACACCAGTGCCTTTTCATTTTCGAACGAAGAACCCTTGTACAGAAGAAAACATGTCAAATGAAGTTGTGTCCGAAGAATCCAAGAGAGCTAAGCTAAGCAAAAAATTTTCTTTGAATGTTCGTAATATTACCTCGCCCCCCCCCCCCCCCTCACTTTTGGCACGGAGCCTTGGCAGGTCCGTATGACGACTTGGGAGCGCGCAATTTTGCAGATTCATCCACAAGTTAACAAACCTCGAGGTTTCAGGAGTTCAGATAATTTGACGGTGAATAAATAGCGTTTAGCCAACAGCCACACCTGCAACTTGCGGTGCGGGTGCAAGGCCGAGTTACAAATGTTGATAATCTACACAAAAACACAATTTATCTTTTCAAACAATAAACAATTCACCACAGGTACAAGTACTAAACAGCTACAAACGCCCCAAAAGTCGATACTTCAAAACCAGACATTACTCAGATAAGGGAATAGGGCTCAAGGACTACCCCCACTCCCACCACACACGGGCCCTTGGTTTTAACCTTTGAAAAGAGATAAAAATTAAGAGAGAAGCCTCCAATTCTTTAAGCTAAGATTTCAAGTCACAAGATGTACATATTTTAAAGTGAAGTATCGGAAAAAATCATGTTTCTTTCGGGAGTCTCATGTAAAAGATATGTCCCATTCGTCGTACATGAACCATGTGATTTGGGGATCTTTGTTTCAACTTTTCCGAAGCCAGTGATTGAACTTGCTCCTTCCAGTAACTAATTCCAACTTTAAGGTTGAAGTTGAAGCATATGCTATTAGCAATCCTTATACGGTAGTTTATGCACAGGTCTCCCCCTCCCCCCAGAAGGTAAATTCTGATTGCGATAGCACACAAATACCATTTTAAAAAACGAGGAATTTTCTTTTTCTTTTTTTTTAAAAGTACTATGAAAAATAGTTCCTATACTACAAATATGTTTTCCAAACCATGTAAACGTTAAAAAGGCAATGGTTAATGATTAGACATTGAAGAATTACTGTTGTAAAAATTAAAAATCTTTAGAAGAACTGAAATATTTTAGGGTTTGCATTATGAGCAACTATTTTGTAGAGCAAAAATTTGGCAACTATGAGAAACTGAGGTTTCCTTTATCCTTTGAATGTTACCAAATTCAAAATGTAGTACAGTGAAACCTGTGTAAGTTGACCACTTGCGGTGCAATACTTTGGTGGTCAACTTAGACAGGTGATCAACTTATAAAGGGGGTAATGATTTTTTTTTTTTTTTTGTCATTTCTTGCACCATGTATTCATTTTCTGATTGATTGACACTTACTCTTTCTGTTCAATTCACTTTCATTGTTTAGCATTACTTTGAAACAATAATTTAAAATGTTATTCAAACATTTTTAAAGATTATTTTCCCGGAATGACGCATAATGTGTCATGCAAATTTAAAATTTCAGTAAATTGATCAAAAAAAAAAAAAAATTATGAAAAGTTACTCATTTGATATTAATAGTTCCTAAAAATTCATAGCTTCTCAAAAATTACAAATTTTTTATACATTTATAACCCCATGATGATCTACTTTTCAACAAAATAACTCCTTATTGAAGTTGGCGCACTTATTAGACACTAGTTTTAGAAATTCCATATGTGACAGCTATTTTTCTCTGGCTTTCTCCCTTTTCAATTAATTTTAATATTTCATATCTTTTATCAATCTCAAGTTCAAATAACTTTCTTTTTGAAGCCATTTTATGTAAAACTATAACACAAAGAGCAACAAGTTGGAAACTCATAGTTCAAAAAAGCAGTTGAAAATGAAAATGTCGTATCTCTTAATCCCTTGCACCAGAAATACTGCAATGCAAGTAACTTTACTCTTTAGCACAATTCCATTGTTGCCACAAAATATTGCAACTGGAAAAAATACTTTGTACTTCTCTATAGGATTCTTAGTAGTTTTCCCATGTGGTTAAGCTCAAAAGAAGGTTTAGTTATGCTGCTGTTCCATTTAGTTAGTAAAATGCTGATCTGGTATCAAAAATATTCTTGGAAAGCTTTAAAAAAAATAAAATAAAACAATTTGCTAAGTAAAATTTTAAAAATAAACCAAGTGGTCAACTTACAAAGGGTTTTTTACAATACTCCAAACCAAATTTGGTGTTCATTAGTGGTCAAGATAGGTGGTCAAGATAGAGAGGTGGTCAAGTTACACAGGTTTTCCTTCATTATATAACATAGGACTAATTCCGTTCCTGACAAAAGCGGTCAACATAGACAGGTGGTCAACTTATAAAGGTGGTCAACTTTACAGGTTTTACGTACTAAGATTCGATACTAAAACAAAAATTTTGCTACTCTCATTTATCTCATGAAAAACAAAAATAAAAAAGAATAAAGGGAAAAAAGGATAATTAAAGGTGACAGAAAAAACTGACTGAAAACAAGAGTGTAAAGGTTTGTTACTTGAAAAAGTAAAAAAATATCAATCCCACCCACCTCCGCACGAATGATTATCTTCTTTTTTCAATAAAAAATTTTAAAAAACATTTAAGGCACGCAACCCATAAATATATAAAAACTTTAATATCTAACAACTGCATTGTCGTTTCTGACAAGCTCTTTGTCATTAGATAATTAGTTTACAAAATATAAAGCAATAAAAGGGAAGATATTTCACTAATGAACTCGACGTGAAATTCTGTTAACAAACATTCAAATGATCGCAGAATTATAAATTGCAGTTAGCTTCCAAGATATAAAGTAAGTAATTACACAGAGTGCTTCAATTCATTTAACGATGCTCGAACGACGGAATTTTGCTCCACTTATTTCTCTTTAATTATTCTCCTTAGTATTTCAGCGAGCAAATGAATATTTTTGAAGGTTTTTGCCGACCATACAGAGTAAATTAAGATTTGAAAGTTATATTAAAAGATTATTTTAAAAAGAAGAAACATGTACATAAACTTGACGAGTTTAAGTCAGTGGTTTCCAAACAGGGGGTACCCAGAGGGGGTAAAGTGGGATTTTCTGAGAAGTAAAAACAAGCATTAGGATTGGGTCACTGTTTGGTTACAAAACAAAATTATTAAAAATCACGAATATCAACCAAATCGATAATCACCAGTGATTGATAAAAAGGTAATACTTAAAGGAACTTTGAACTCGACTTGACGATGTGAATTGGCCGAAACAACTTTTAAAACAAATTGTTACAACTAAATAATATTAGTTTAATAGATTAGTACTTGGTTTTGAAACAAATTGCTAAAAAGCAGGTGTTTTTCTTTGTCTGAAGGATGAAAATTAATATAAAAGTATTATTTTTCGTAATATTTGAAGGAGAAAATGCAATAGCCAATTTATTTTTAGAGTAAACGTCTTTCGGGGAAATCTCTAGTATAAAATGAAGTCTCCAAAAAGTGTCCGTGTGTTTGAACTCGAAAAACTCTAGAACTACTCGTTCGATTTCGCTAAAATTTTCTCAGTTTGTTCATTTAAGTCTTGAAAAGGTTTGCAGACCAGTTCGAAAAAAAAACTCGATTAATAGTTCTTTTTTTTTTTTATTCCAATTTAGGTCAGTTTTCACAAACTCCTGAATATGGGGGTGAAAACTTACTTGCACATCTTAATATTATATATCGTTAGAAAGAGTAGAATTTTCCGCGTTCTATGCAATTTGTTTCAATGCTCTAACTCAATAACGGCAGGAGTTATTTACGTTTTTAGTTCGAATTTGTTTAGGCTTAGCTGAAATTGCGGCACTAGTTTCTTCATTTAATATATCAATAAAAAGTGAAGGAATTGTCCCACAGTTTTCTTTTTGACACCATTGGAAAAAGCGACAGTTTTTACTTCAGATCTATCTCGACCTATGGTCGAAAAACTAAGCTATCTTCAAAGGAAAAAAAAAGTTACAAGCCTTTTTAAAGCAAATTCAAAAAATCTCATTTTCTATTCAAACTGTTAACCATTTTCTTTCGCATTTTAATTCCTGAAACTTATTTTATTTTGTGTTTCCATGGGTACGCTTTTTAAATCCATCTTTCTCGATTTAATTTCTTAAAAGTATTTTAATACCTGTCGTCATTGTTTGGAGGAAAATCCTGCATGATGTTTTTTTTTTAATTTATTTATTGAAGCCTAATTGCTGAATATACGTCACTTGACACAATTTTTATTTTCAAAGTGGACCGGGCAAAGCCGGGCAATGCAGCTAGTTACTAATAAATAACCCACTTGTTGCGTCATTACGTTATATACGAGACTTTATTATTTAGTGAACTATAGGAATCGTCTGCGAGATTCCGCAGAACAACTTAACTTAGCTTGAGAACCCAGCGCTGTTTTAGTTTTAGTTCCTTGCATAGACTAATAATAAGAGTAGACCGAGCTATGGCAACCCTTTTGCTGCTCATAAACCAAACCATGTGACTGGTGGATATCCTAGCAACAGCGGATAAATAGAATTGATGGAACACTGAAGAATGATCTTTTATGGAGTGCGATTTGTAAATTTGTTATTCTACGAGTAAATATTTTGTTAATATAGTGAGTTTTTCGTTTAGATAGTATTGTGCATTTTCTTTAGTCAATTTCAATAACTTTCCAAGAAATTAAAGATGAAAGCGCCCAAAAAGAATCAGCAAACGGTAAGATTTTTACCTACAATTTCAATTTAAGATACCGAATAGTACATTTTTGCGTTAACGCAAAACGTTTACGTCATTACGTTCACGCCAACGCTGGCGTAGCAGTTCCAAATGAAATAAAAGTTACTGAAAACTGTGATTGAAAACTAATTACTAATGTCAAAATAATTCATAACTAAACGATAAACAGTTTAATCTCTGCACCTGGAAAAAAAATATATAATGAAAACACATTACGTCTTAAAATATATGTCGAGTGCCAAATGGTAGATAATGCTGCTATCGGAATCATTTCGTTTCAGTCTGTAAATTGTGTACAAAGGATTTGTCTAAAGTCAAATTAGTCTTCATTTTAATCAAAAAAAGTACGCTTGAATGTCGCCGAAACACCATTTTATGGGTTGTAAAGGTTGGGAACCGCTGGCAGGGACGCCCCGATGTACTGTGACCTCCTAAAAATGTCTTTATTCGGCAAATTTTGTCAGACGATTCGGCAAAAATATCATCATTCGGTGATTTGGAACTCCATTTGGCAAAATTGTCATCATTTTGGTGATTCGGAATTTCATTCGGCAAATTGAGAATTTCTGCCCTCCCAAAAATTTAAGTTCGGGGCGCTCCTCGTTAGCACTAACAGTCAATAGATAAAAAAAAATTTGAAAAAAAAAAAAAATAGAACCGACTTCAAAATTGCTCTAAAAAGTGAAAAATAATTTTATTCTTTAAACACCATCGATAATACTTTTAAACATAATTTTTGAAGTTGGCGCAAAAACGATCGATAAATTCATTCACAGCCATAACTCAACTACAAGTATAAATTTAACCAGGTCCAGTTTCTTCACTACGCATTGATGACAGCATATATTTGAGTAACGATATAAATGTTTCGTTCCTAACTTTGGATGATTTTTTGATAAAAATATGAACGAAGCATGGTTACAATGGATTTTACTTTTTGTTTTTGCGCCAACTTCAAAAATTATGTTTAAAAGTATTATCGATAGTGTTTAAAGAATAAAATTATTTTTCACTTTTTAGAGCAATTTTGAAGTCGGTTCTATTTTTTTTTCAAAATTTTTTTATTTCATTCTTTTTTGTGTAAATGTAGATATTTCAGTAAAAGTAAGAAGTTACCTAGTAAGAAATAAGACTCTATATCACTGTGTTGCTTTAGAAAAGCCTTTATTCAAAATTATCATTACAATTACTATTAATGTTACCTACTGTTATATGGCACCAAACTTTTATAACAATGAGTTTCATACTGTCGCGTAGATGAAGATAGCGAAGACAATGTGAAAGCCAAATGAAGCGAATACTCGTTAGTCTCAACTCGAGATCTTAATTCAGAACCACGAATGAACGTTACATATAACTTGAAAAAGTGCTGGAACTTTCCAGATGTGAAAAAGATACAGAAATTAATAGAACATTCGAGAAAATACGGGAAACAGTAGAAACGAAATTTTAGTAAAATTCACTTTGTCCTAGTCGGGAGTTGAACCCGGGTTGCTCGTGTGGGAGACGAGAATTCTACCACTGAGCCACCATTATCCACGGATGAAAAGTGCGAACTTCGCTAGTATCATTTTAATAATTTAATAGAGAAATTTACTGTTTTTTGCCCATAACTTTTTTTTAAAGAACAAATATGGTCAAACAAAGTAATGGGACCTAAGTTGAGCCATCCTCTATCCATTAAAAAAAGAATCATCAAAATCGGTTCACTAGGTGAAACGCTATGAGTGGACAAACAAAAAAAAAAAAACATACATACGGTATGAACTGATAACCGCCTCCTTTTTGAAGTCGGTTAAAAATTTGATGATCGTCCTGAAATTTGAGAGGAAACGCTGTTTGATCTTTGCCACAAGTTCTGGAAAATTCGAGATAAAAAATATTCGTTACGACATCGCCTTTCAAGTTCAATTTTATAAACAAGAACCGAATCATAAACGCATTCTGTGAACGCTTCTTAGTTACTGAACCATAAGGATGAAGACCTTGAGATGTGGAAGGCGATAAGAAGTGATATATGATGGAGAGATATTACCAGGGATAGGAATTTTAGAATATACGATAACTAACCCACAAGAACTATTTACTTTTGATATATTACAGCATGTGTGGCTTATACAGTCGTTTTGTTTTTTTGCACAATAAAATAATATTAAACTTAAGTTCTGCTTAAAAGGCTGGCAAATAACTCATTTCGAATATCGTATAATAAAGATAAGACTTTTGGAGTACTGAAAATTGTAAATAAGGAATTAAGTTGCAATAGTAAAAATCTTCAACACTAATCAGGCAAGCAATATACAGTTCAAGTCGAAATACAACACAGACGAAATCCGAAAACGTGATATAACTGACTAATGACGTCACAAAAAATTAAGATTTATTTGCACGGGCGTGCACAGAAATTTTCGGGCCCGTCACAAATGACTTTTCCGGGCCCCCTCCATATTGTTTACCCCTATATTATACCCCCTAGTTTTAAAAATATTGGGCCCCCTTCAGGCTCGGGCCCACAAGTGTCCCCCCCCCCCCGTGCACGCCCCTGTTCATCTGAAACGTAGAAGTAACTGGCATGTACAGTTTTTATACATCAAATATTTGCTCACACTTACTAGGAAAGCTCCATTTCTTGGTGGCTGACACCTTAAAGCAGGAATTAGTAAATGGAGGGAGCAAGTTCAATCATTGGCTTAGTAAAAGCTGAAACAAAGACCGCAAGTTCACGTGACTCAACAACGACCAATGGTTGCCACGTTTTACGTCAAACAAACCTGATTTCTTCGAATGTTTTGCTTTAAAATCTGTCACGTGACTTGGGGTCTTCACGAATGAAAGTTTTCACTCCCTACATTTCATCTCTTAATGGCTGACACTCACCAAACCCTAAAGATTGCTTTATAATCTTATTTGGTTCGCGAAGAGTTAAGAGTGCTAAAAATAACTTGATTAAATTACTCGTTACGATTAGAACGAAATGAAAATCCCGTTCCCTCCCGCAGATAAAAGGAGTTAATTAAATTAAATATAACTAAAGAAAATATAATTCAAATAAAGAAAGAACTGTAAAGTCAGACCAAACAACGTAAGTAGAAGCACAAATTTGTAAATTACAGCAGACACGTGTTTCGGCGTTACAGGGAACGCCTTTTTCAATGCAAAAAATAATGAGCTTATGGATGAAAAGACATCCGACAAAAGCCAAGAGCAGATAAGCATGCAGCTTAAAAGATAAAAACAGCGAATTAGCCAAACACCAATGACAAAGTTATAAACCGATCAGGAACCAATAGGAATGCAAGCAGAGGCCAGGAGCTTTCTCTTAGGTACGAACCCAGAAAGAAAGAATTCAATTGGACAAGGATTAAGCCGAAGCTTAAACAAAAAGAAAAGAAATTGTCAATAACCGTGAACCGCAAGAAAGGAAAAGCAGAATGGAAAACCATGAAATAAAATAAACAGAAACAAAAAATATTCGAAAAAAGGAAAAATAAAGATAAATAGAAGAAAATTGGGGGGGGGGGGGGGTGTCAATCAAGACAAAAAGGTAAAAATAAACAAAGGAAGATAGATAAAAATGAGTGGGAAAAAAAGGGGGGGGAATGGGGAAAGGACAGTATTAAAGATATGGGAGCCAAATGTTAGAAAAATATGGAACTGCACCAAGATCGTTAACTAAGTTAGAACTGTTCCTCAAAATATGAAAGGATTCCCAAAAGTCAAGATCTGATGAATTGGGGCATTTTTGGATAATCTGATAAGAGTTAAAATCAAAAGAGTGATTCGAATCCCAACAATGTTGAGCAATACTAGACTTATTTAATTGTTGTTTTTTCACATAATTTTGATGCTCTTTCAAGCGAATTTTTAAAGCACGCCGAGTCTGTCCAATATAGGCAAGTTTACAACTACAATTAATTCTGACTTTACTATTCAGCACAAAGGTATTTATTTATTTTAAAGAAAGAACTGGTTTATATAGGTATAACAAAATTCAAAACGCTTCGATATGTACTCCTCCCAATTGGGGGGAACTAATTTTGTACCAAATTTCAGTTATATGTGCTTAGGGACTCTTGGCGCATAGCAAAACGGCCGTAAGTAACGTTTGAAAATATATTTAAATTCCTTTGTTACATTTTATTCTTTATCTCACTGCTTGAATTGAGTTAAGTTTAGGATTTTCGCTTACTCGTAAGAGACTTTTATTTTCCAGTTCTAATTTGAGAAAACTTCATCTTGTGAACTAAAACTCTTTAATGATGTAGACTATTAAAGGGCACGGGAATTGTTTCACTTCTCTATTAGGCAATTTGAAATATTAGCTTTAAAAATGAATTCGAAAAGAACCAAAATTTGAATTGTATCTTGATTTTTCGCCGAAAGCGGGGAAAAAAAAAAAAAAGAAAAGAAGAAGAAATTTTTAGAATGCCTTGTTTATAACGTTTGATTAAGTATTGAAGAAATTACTGGTTACAAAAAAAAAACATTATTTAAAAGATAATCGCATGTTAAAAAGCAACGTATTTCAATTGAGAAAAAACTCGATAAACGTTCTACTTAGCATGTTCTTTTTAAGACCAAAGGAATCAGGGGCCGTAGACAGGGCGGGGACCGTCGGGACAAATCCTCCCCCGAAATTTTAAATTCTCTCCAAAAAATAAACAAAGACAATCTAATCAAAACTCTTCCTTCGATCCCTCCTTCACTATCACTTGACCTTGTTATACAAATCTTTCATTCAGATCTCTTCTTTTCGCCTCTCCCTCCACACCACCATACTTTTTTTTTTTTAATTTCAAAAAGTCCTCATTTTTTCACACCTTGGTCCATTACTGATTGCTAATGACTCTTGTTACGGATAACATTTTTAAAAACATTCTTTTAAATACACTTCAACAAGAGACGTAACAGATTTAGATGATCAAAACTATCATTTTTAATCCTATCATACTTTTGATTACATGCTTAATTTTGTAGATTTTAATAAATATTCTAAAAGCCCCGGACGCATGCATTTGTAATTTGCAAACATGTAATAAACTCTGTATCAAGTGTTATAGACCGTAAAAGCGTACGCAGTCCTCTTATTTTGTGAACTCCATAATAAATAATTCCTATGGAATATAAATTAGTTATCAAATATTAATGAAGTAATTAAAATAATTATTTGATACGAGTTTTTTAAATACATTGTTGTTTAATTTTTTCAAACAACATAATAAACATAATTTTTAAATGCTATTTTCTCACTTGATTACATGTCCTAGAACCACCTATGCCTCGACCATGTCCCTCCCCGAAAAAATATCCTGGCTACGGCCTTGAAAGGAATGTATTTTAAACCAAGAAAGAATTCTCTCGTTCACATTTATTATTTAGTATCGTTTTGCAGCAATGATGAAGTAAATAATCGCACTTTTTTTTTTTTTTTTGGCAGCATTCATTTTCTTTTCTCTACCAACCAACTTGTATGAACCGATCAGTGTTGCCAGATGGTCAAATCCAGATTTCCCCAATTCCCGTCCAACTTTTCCACAAAAAGCGATGTTTTCTACCAAAATTCCCCAAATCCAAAAATTATTTTTCCACTAATATTTTCATAAAATGAATCGACTTCCTCTAATATTTTTGTCTCTTGAAAAAAAAATTTTCCCCGATAGCCAAATTTTCTTGTAGAATTCCCCAACTTTTTTTTCCTTCACATTTTCGCTTTTTTTTTTTTTTTTTTTTTTTTTTTTGTCTTCTTTATCTTTTTTTATCTTTACTAATAATAAAGCTGAAAGTCTCTCTGTCTGGATATCTCTCTGTCCGGTTCTCTTTCGGTCTGTCTGGATCTCTAACGCGCATATAGCGCCAAGACCGTCCGGCTGATATTCATGAAATTTGGCAAAGAATTAGTTTGTAGCATGAAGGTGTGCACTTTTAAGCGATTTTTTGAAAATTTGATTTTTTTTATTTTTCTATTCCAATTTTAAGAACATTTTCCCGAGCAAAATTATCATAAGATGGATGAGTAAATTACCAAGTTATCATAACGTGGAACCGTAACGTGGGCAAGCCAATTGGCGAGAAATTCATTATGCATTATTTGTAAATATACAGGGGGGCCAAAAGACCTCTTAATTTTCTACTACGAGGAAAGCCGTGCAAGTGCCACTAGTCATAAATACAAGTGCCTGACCGAGAGATAAGAAATAATAAAATATTTTTTTTTTCTACTAGCATTTACTACTCTGCTTCTGTATGTACATTTAAACTATGATTTTTGTATATATTTATCCAAGAACACTATTCATCACACTTTTTACCTGTTTCCCCCAAAGCAGAATACTTTAGGATGTTCTGCAACGTAAAATCATTTCACCAAAATTGTTCTGAAAGTACTTTAAGCATTGTATGCGAAAAACCGTGACATTTTCCACAAATTGGGTGCCAAAAATCAAAATCGTTTCATATCGGAGTTTTTTTTTTTTTTTTTACTGGACTGTTGCTATTTATTTGTGTGGAAATAAGATATTTCCGGAAATATCACAGCTTTCAATCAAATGACTAATTAAAGAGCACTGAATTTGGAAAATTAGTTGATCATGAAAACTATAAAATCAAAAAAACTTTAACAAGGTGTCAAACCTAAACCGATTGAGATTCTCTAAAAAATAGTTTGTTTGATTTCTAAAATACATAGACAGAGCAAAGATACAAAATTTTATAAAAATCCGAACCTAGGTGGCAACTACATTTTTTTGGTTAATTTTACATGGCATGAAGGAGCAATTAAAATAATGTTCCTAAATAAATAAACTAATAAAATAAGGAATAAAATGAGTCGAGTTCAGGTTACATATAATAAAACACTTCAAAACTTTCTAAATGATTGACATATTTTCTGGATGCAAAGGAATTGAAATCTCAAACAAAACACGCAATTTCCGGCGATGGACGTGTTTCAGTGTTGGCATATTTCCAAAAAATACGTGTATGGACGAAATTGCTGTGAATGAAGATCGATCGTGAAAGTCCTACAAAGGACTTATCGAATTCAACATCGCGAGCTTTCCGCCAAATTATCGTAATTTGAAAATTTTAGATTTTCTTCTAATTTTAAGAAATCTGCAGAATTTCTACAAAATTCTATCTTGAGTTGGAAGGTATTTGTAGAAAATTTGCAGTTTCTACAGATTTTCTGCATCGTAGTTTCTGCAGATTTTCGGCACCGCGGTTGCCGCAGAATTTCTGCTTCGTGGTTTCTGTAGATTTTCTGCACCGTGGTTTCTGCACCGCCGTTTCCGCAGATTTTCTGCACCGCCGTTTCCGCAGATTTTCTGCACCATGGTTTTTGCAGAAATTTCACTGAAAATTGCAGAATTTTTGCAGAAAATGTATCAGTTTTCCTCTCACATTTGAACAGAATCGTTCTGCAGCTCAGGCATCTGTTCTGTGACGTACGTCGCAAATTTAGTAGTATTCTGCTTTGGGGCCTGTTTCACGTATCAACTAGTTACTCACGCAGAACATTAATGCGAATTCCATAGCATAATATTCCACATAATGCGAATTCCATTAAGTTGAGCAAAGCTAACCCAACGCTGTTTGATACAAAGGTGTATTTCACGAATGTTCCCACTACTTCTTGACGCGAATTTAAATACGAAAAAAAATCTTTTTTCCCCGAGGTTTTTTTCCCCCCAGGTTTTTCCCAAGGAAAAAAATTTTCCCCACAGAATTCCCCTCAAAACCCATTTCCCCAAAATGGGGAAATTTCCCCCAATCTGGCAACACTGGAACCGATATCAAAATTTTCATTTCAAGCACGCGTTTTGAACGCAGTAATTACGCTCTTTTCTTACAATCATTACGTTTAATTAATCGGCTTAATGTATTTCGTCGAAATGTCGAATTAGATCGTGCTAGCGGTGAAATATTGTACGCCATTCGCAAATTAATGTCACGCCCACAAGGGTGGGGCTGTTGGAAGTGACAAAACTAGTCACATATTACGTTTTATCTGATGGTTGCTGCATAAATACTTGATGCGTTAGTTTAATTTTAGTTATGTTCGTGTGTGTCTTGTATTGCTGAAAAATAGATGACTTGGGTGGATTCGACGCTTGAAAAATCATTTTTAGTACCATTAGACTTTCAATACTGAAACTTAGGAGATTTGTCTGCTAGCTGTATTGGATTTTCTGGTATTCCTATTTTTATTATTTTTTAAAGCTCTTCTCTGTCTATTGGTAATTAGACCTGTCATTTCGAATTTTTCCCGGGGGGGGGGGGCAAAAAGGTGTTCATTTGATGCACATTTTATCGGAAAAAACGAAAACCTCGCTCACTAATTGCGCTAATTGAAAAAAAAAAAATCTCAAACTCCCCTAAATGTTGGTAATCTTGCGATTTTTTTTATTTTTTTTGTTTTGAATATAAAATTCTCCGACTGTTGAGCTCCAGAAAAGATTTTTGTTGAGTAAGAAAGTTGCAATTGAAAATTTGCGCCTCATGCATCAAATTTACAACCTTTTCAAAAGCTTACTTGCATTATTTTTTTTTCTATGATATTTCTCTGTAAGTGCAACTTTTTCAAAGAAAACAAAGAACAGTGCGTTAAGTGGGTTGTTTTCTGTGGGTGTACGGTGTTGCGTTTTTAAAATTGATAATGCAGTTATCCCTTGTTATATCGCTCATACATTTCGCTACAAAACATTGTATTTCTTCAGAAGATCGTTTCTTTTTCGACAAATTACATTAAAAGCCCATTGCAAAGAATACCAGTACAACGAAATATCCCTTTCAGCGAAATAAACTTTCAATCCCAATTCAAGCATTACATTAGTAGAGTCTCAAAAGTTCGAGGTTCTGCTTAATCCGAGGTGCTTCATTTATATTTTAAGTTATACATCTTAGTAGCTCAAAATTTTATTTTCATTAAAATCTGAAAATAGAAATCTTTTGCTGCTGTAAAAATTATTGACTACGTACAGTAAATAATAAAAACACATTGAGAGGCTGGTTACGTTTTAGTTGACTTGCATACATAAATGCGTACGGATATCGAGTTAACATTCGTTTAGAAGCAATTAAAATCTACGTCAAAGTTTGAGTGATAAATTTTCCGGAAAGATAATAGTTCCTTGTCTTTACACAATGAAGTCGCCCGAAACGTGTAAGTTTTCAATCTCGAAGAATTTTCCGAATAATACAAGTTTTCAGCAATCCGAGGTGACATGAGCTCCAATTACCTCGGATTTTCGAGACCCCACTATACTTGAATTCAATTACAACGAAATTCCCGTTGCGACGAATAAAATTTGTTGTCGCTTGAAGTTCGAAGCAAAGGGATTTTAAACATGCATTTTTTTTCTCTTTGAATTCGTAGTATATTTAAGTAGGTAAAACAGTATACCTTTTGCTGAAGTTACTACTACAGAGCCGTGCCAAAAGTTAAATGAAATGCAACCGTTCAAATCAGTCCATATTCTCGCATCACCACCCTAGAATAAAACAGGGACAGGAATAACATCTTGAGATCTATTCAACGAACAAAAAGGTAGCTGGCTTTCCCTTAAATCAGTAACCACACGACCTTCTCTCTCAAGCCAAATTTTTTTTTTCCCTACAATTCGAACGTAATGATGACGTCACTAATCTCCGTCACGAGTAAGTAAAGAGAGACGGAAGAAACTGAGTCACATGTGATGACCTAGACATGAAATCGACTCGACTACGGTGGGAGAAGTAACGTTTTGTGACTTGTTTCCCCCTAATGATGCAACCGTATACACAGCTGTGTTAAAGACAAATGAACCGAGTAAGCTTTTAGTTTGACATAGGCAATCAGGAGTTTGATCGTAATCAATTTCCAGAATTCAGTCTCAAAATTTAAAATGGATTTAACATACGACTACAAGAACTGGAAGTCATAAAAGTGTATTACCTCGTTCATTTTTGATGCGGGGGAAATTAGATTTTAAAGATAAAATAGCTTGCGCAGCATAACAATGGAGCAAAAATACTTTGATCAAGAACATTTGATAAATTTATCCCGAAAGTTAATAACATTTGAAAATTTCGTATCTGCAGAATGGAATACAAAAACTAATGTGCATTCTTAAAACATGAAAATTTTATCAAAAACTTCATAGTTATAAAAAAGTAGCTGACGTTTCATCTAATAGCACGTGTGATAATAAGTAATTCATTTAGGTAAGCATCCGTTTTAGCGAAAACTTCTCTCTGACAGATGTTCCAAGTGCCAAATCTGCGTTTATGCGGTGGATAGGAACCGCATGAAAAACCACGTTGAAAATAATCCAAAAACTTACGAAAACGAAATTAAAAAAAAAAAAAAAAACATGTGATGAAAATTTTGCCGAGTAGTCAGACAAAATTTCCGAATTAGGAAATTTTTGGGAAGTTACAGTGACCTCCCATCGGAGAGCCTCTGTCGTCACTTGAAGATACTACCTCGCGCTCGTAAAATTTCGCCAATTTGATTGAAATTTTCATTACACCGCACAAGAAACAGGTTTGAGCGTATACGATAAAAATATTTTTCTTAAGGATTTTATTCACCTCTTTTCGAAACATTTCGCCTTTTTTTCCCCTCCTTTCAACTTTAGTTTTTGAAGACAACATAAGCCTTGATGAAACATTTTTTGCCATTCGGCAACTAAGCGAATATTTGCTTGAATAATAATTATTATTGGAGAAAATTTATTCAATTTTATGAATCAACAATCTAAAAACTTAAATTAACTTCATATTAACAGTCTTTTATGTTACATTTACTGAAGTGTGTTGAGGAAGGTTCATCCAATTTATATAGTTCATAAAGTTCAACAGAGCTCGTAATTCTGAGTTTCCTAATGAGTTTTAATTCAAAGGTTTGTAATTGCTGCCTAATTAACTAGTCCAGTCATATTGACATTAAAATTACAAAGTACGATGTAGTTCTGATTTTTTAATATGTTGTTTGGGTCAGTTAGGGTGTAATTCTAAGTTTGCAGTTTTCAAAAACCTGTGCTCGCTGCGTAATAGGGAAGTTGCAACCTATTAAATGTTCATATTTTGACTATTGGATATTGTTAATTGACCCTCAAAACTAAAAAATTCACTATCGCCGAATTTTAAAACACCGTGATTGATTTTTAATGAATTTTTTAAAATCCACGTGCAAAAGTGCGCTCTTCTGAAACGTCACTAGCTTACGTCACAGGGCACTAATGGGCAGCCTTCTGCCGAAGATCCCTTGTTTTCGCTACGGACATTTTGAGCGTTATGATATTTTTATTTTTTAGAAACTCAATAATCCTTTTGAACACACTATGGAGGCCGGATTCGATAAAGCACAATCTAATAATCTTCCTCAAGAAACATCAATGATGGTATTCGAATATTTCCGAGAGGATGAAAGGTTTAATGTTCTAGAAACGCGAGGAGTTAAGTGCGAGGAGGTAAGCCTTACGTTTCGTCTTCGAAGTCAACTGCACGTCCTTCGGCTTCTCCCGCGGCGGAAGAGCGCATGACGTCACTTCCTGTGCCATTTGACGTCACAATTGCTTGAACTTTAAAAATTAATTTTAAAAAACTACTTATCGTATCGCAAAAATTTTTTCACCTATGATGTTTATACATGTTACTATATCATATAAAAATAAAATTGAAAAATCGAAAACTTCCCGATTCGCGAAAAAGTGCGAAATTTTCGGACGTCTTTTAGTTTTTCCTTTCTAACTCCGAAACTATGCAACTTTTGATTCTAAATGTAAATACCCGTTTTAAAGCAACAATTAAACAAACAATAATTAAACAACAATAAAACAATTTAAGCTCAAGTGGCACTCTGTACGACCAATAGTTTAGGAGATATCGTACTTCAAAAACTGGCCATTTCTGGCGAAAAGTAAAAAAAAATATGCTTCGATCACATTTCAGGCCAAACATCGACATAAATTCCTACTCTACAAGAAAACTAGGTATACTGTTATAGTAAATTTAATTGGTTTCCATTTAAGCCAAAAACGAAGTCTGTCGATTCAATGGTTCTTTTACAATTGCAAAACAAACAAATCCTATTCTAAAAAAAGGGGCAAAGAATTATATAATAAGACTATAATATGTGTTTATATAAGTTATGTGTGTTGGCATAACACTGCGGCTATCAAAAAATAAATAAAATACGCCAATAATACTTTTTATACGCCGAGTTTTCCGATATTTGTTTGTTTTGCGATTGAAAAATAGTGAGCTTTAGTTGTTCAGAATTTAATGCACTTTAAAACGGTTATTTACTTTTAGAATCATAGTTGCATAGTTTCGGAGTTAGAAGGGAAAAAATAGAAAAAAAGTGCGAAAATTTCGCAGTTTTTCGCGACTTACGCAGCGAGCACAGGTTTTATAAAACTGCAAACTTAGATTTACATTACCCGAACTGACCCGAACAACATATTAAAATAAAATAATAGTTTAAAAAACTAAAAAAACACGCTTTAGTAGCAAAATGATCTAAAAAGTTAAAATAATCTTTGGATGACAAGTATATAAAGTAATTGACCAAACACTTAATTTTACTGTAATAAAAAAAACGTGGGGGGCTTCTTATCAGTTGTCTTAAATTTCCTGCACTTGTTATCCATGCAAAAATGTAAATAAGCAGCCCCCCCACGCTTTTTTTATTACAATATAATTTAGTGTTTGGTTAATTACTTTACATACTTGTCATCCAAAGATTTTTTTTAACTTTTTAGTTATTTTGCTCCTAAAGCGTGTTTTTTTTAGTTTTTCAAACTATTAATTTTTTTTAGTTCATTTTGCTATAAAAGCGTGTTTTTTTTTTTTTAGTTTTTTAAACTATTTGTTTCAAATAAGATTTAGAAACTAAATATTGCTAACACCTGTAACTCTTAAATGAAATCTTTGTGCGTGTGTTCGATTTTATAATAGAATGTATCTTAATATTCTATTGCATTATTTGCATCAGACATTTTGAATGCTTTCTGGTAAATTCATGTGTAAAAATTGTTACACCTCGCAGCTCTGATTTGTACGTTGTAAGTAATTCTAATAAGCCACTATTCGTCCATAGGAAAGTTGGACCCACAAACATACAAGTTAAGCTAATAAAAGCGTGTTAATTAGAATAAACTAATTACTTATCGTTGATAAATTAATTTGATTATAGAATATTACATTGTCATCGGGTCTGAGGTTGCATTCCAAATTTTAAAAGAATCCGATCACAAAAAGTAGGCGAAAATTGAGTTGCAGATTATAAATTTAATTTCGGTGTAGACGGGATTAGAACGCACGCCCAATGAATGATTCCTGGAGGTGGACGTCAGCGAAGACCCGCGCCTTAGACCGCTCGGCTACGAACGCTCATAAAATGGTGGAATGTACTAACATTAATAAGTCACTAGCTCTTAGTCCAAAGGAGGGTTACTCACAAACATACAAGTGAGGCTAATAAAAGCTTGTTAAAATCAGAACTACATCGTGCTTTGCGATTTTAGCCCCTCCCCCTTTTTTGTATAATATGACTGGACTAAATGAAATGCGACGCAAATAATTTCCTGAATAAAACAACACGCTTTTTAAACTTGTTTTGATCACTTAAATGGATGCTATCTCCTCGACCTGTTGACATTGCAATGTCGGAAAACAGGTATTCCATTACGAAATCAAAGTTTTTCTTTGTATCACGAAACGCTCCGAAAAAAGGAGTCAAATAACAATTCATATGAAATCAATTTAATTCGCTTGATTGGCTATGAAATGGCTATTTCTAACTAACAGGTATTTCAAAACCAAATAGCTGACGAAAAATATAAAAGTAAGTTTGAACATTAAAAAGGTGCTTAACTCTTTCAATTGCATTACTAATTAGCCATAATATATTGTGTTGCATTGAATACATTAACGCACTTAGTTGAAACAAAGTTATTCTTAGCTAACTAGTAAAAATGCCCATTTGAGCACAACAGCAGCAATGGCTTAAAAAATCGAATCACATCGAAAAGTAGGGTGTCCTCAAACTCAAACTTAGCTCTACGGAACTTTGACGCTCTGTGGGAACGTAATAGATGTTTCGAAAAATCTGTTTTATATTCTTCACTCAACGGTTACAAGAGATGCAAACGTGCATAACGGATTAATATTCTGTCGAAAACGTCTGAGTAATAAGTACATTTAAATAAACGGTGAAAGTAAAATTTGACAATGTTTCACTTAAAATATTTATCTTTGCCGAAGCCTAAGCCACTGCACGATCAGATTTTTTTCCCCTGGCGGAATAAGGGAGGGATTCAGCCCTATAAAAAGTTAACTTGGTCGCCAGGCGTACAGTGTAAGGGAGAGTGTTGTACCTTTAACGTTTGTACATTGGGACGGTATGTTTTTTATAATACTTTTGTTTAAAATAATTCAACACATATATATCATATTCACAATCACAATGCATTTACTTAAACTTGTTCAACAAAATCGTAATTTTGGGTTTAATCACTGGAAAATATTGTTTTATAAAAGTCACCTGACACTAGAGAACCACTGGTTGAGATCTCTGCTTCACAGAAATAAAAACAAAGACGGAGGAAGACGAAATTACAATTCAAATTAAATCCAGGGGTTTCAGTGGTCGCACGTAAAATTTTCTGAAGACAATGAAATTTTTGAAAACTATGAAGAAGCTCGACTCCCTTCCAGTGTTGGCAAGGCTTTTCCCATCCCCGGTAAATACCATGGTAAAAGCCGGTATTTACCGTCATGGGGAAATGATTTTTAAAATCATAAACATAAATTCAAAACCATCTTTAAAAATATCAAAATTGAGTTCTAAGTAAATAATAGCTTGAAAAATTGAAAAAAGAGAAATTTACAAAAAAGGAGCAAGTGGATTTATTTATCAATATTTGCACAATACAAGATTACAAATCATAATCCTATTCATATTCTTCGTCTTCTACTTCCACATTGGGTTTAAGCATCAGGTAACATTAGTTTAGAGGCTTTTTGGAAAACCCAGTCTATTTCTAATGTTGTTTCGGATGAATGCAAAATTAGAAAAAATACGTTCGGGAGATGCTGATGACGCAGGACAGACATCCCTTAAGGTGTTCCATTAATTGCAGAAACTTTATTAAAATTCTTCCACCATATGCTGGTGAAATAGTGTTTGTAATGCTTTAAGAGAAAAATGTCTTCGACTGATTTTTCAAACATTCTATTTGAGTGGACAAGAATCTGGCAACAACTGTTACTGATGATGCAAAAGAACATTTTAGTACGAATGTCAAACCAAACCAAAATTTAAGAAAAAAAAATGTTTAATAGGTCTACTTAAAAATGTAATAAACATTTTATTTAAATTAAACAAATTATTTATTGCTTCTCTTGATAACCCTGGTATTTTCAAGTTAAATAATCTTATTTTATTCTTTTCTAAAATATTTATTTAGGAAATTAATTATTTTTTTAAACTTTTGTGGGCTAATTTTATGTTTTGTGCAATAATTCTTATTTTTTTTTAATATTCTTTTCCTACAGAATAATTTCAAACCCAAGTTAATTTTGTAATAACTTTATTTCTAACTTCCATTTTACACATCAGATTCAGAAAGTCTAGTTACATATTGTTATTCGGAAGCTTTTCCCGGTATTTACCACTTTTTGCCAGTTTTTGCCGGGAGATAGAAAAAAACAAGTTTTGGACTGGAAAAAGCCAACCCTGCTCCCCTACCCCTTATGTAAAAACTCTTTAAATATGCATACAAAAATCATTGAAAAAAAAAAACATTTTAAAAGTTTCTTCTTTTTTAAAAAAATAATTTCAGTTTTAAAATGTGTTGTCAGTCCAAAATTTTTGGAATGAAATTTCGGATAAAAAACACCCCTGATTGATTAAATCTTCTGTGAGATTTCCTGACCCTGGTGCCGAGTTCTTAGGAACGAGTTACTTGGACAAGTTCACAAAAAAAAAAAAAAAAAAAAAATCGTCCTTTCCATTTCGTAAAAAGTTTCATTGGAGATTTTACCGGGAATAGCGAATAGTTCGTAAAACCCCATGAGTTAGTAAATTAGTGGTTTGTCAAGCGATCATCTTCACTGCAGAAATGAATTTCAAAACAATATCTTTCCAATCAGAAATTCAAACATACCTGAAACAAAAAAATGCCGTAGGAAATCTTGACACAAAACTCATCTGATACACAGTCTCAAATGTTCACGAACTAAGAGATCACCCCATTCAGAAATCAATTCTTTATCTAGGCTTTCGAAATCTTTACGTAGCTATAAAACAGGCGCAATAAGTTTTGATACCCATGAAAACAAAAATAAACTGATAACAATCAACTTTCAATCTTTCCAGGAGAAGAATAGATAAATGAATAGAATTTATCAAGAACAAATAGTTTTTATCAGAAGAACTATTAAATGTCTTAATGACTGTAACAAATAGTTCGCTATCGGCACCGTCTTGCGAGAAGTACTATAACTCTTATCAGCAACCTGAGTTTCTAAACCGAAAAAGTTTTAATAATGTTCTTAAACGAGAGTTCTTAAAGAGGTCATGGTTAGAGAAGAGCAATAGGAGTGAGTACGCACTAGGGCGGCCAAACTTCACATTCGGAGGGGGGGGGGGGGGGCTAGAATAGAATCAGTTGTTAAAAGCGAGTTTTCTCTCGAACTTCCCTAGCTGCACCTCTGCTAACAGATGTAAAAGTCGGGAGCCCTGAATCTCGGGAAGGTAGTCAATAATGAATAATTATTCCAGTTAACCTTTTTTAACGAAGTAGCTAATATTTATTCATAAATAAAAAACAAATACATGTATTAAATATACAAATTACGTTAAAAATTAGGCTTAGTATAATTCATCTCGAAAGAAGCTTGAAGGAAAAGCTCGCATTTTACGCATTGAATTTGAGTTATACGATTTTTTTTTTTTTATTCATTGTTTTTCCCGAAATTTTTTGAGCAACAAACAAGAAACTTTCTGTGAAATTCTTTCGTCACTGAATTAGAAGTAAATGGCTTGCAAATTGGACAAGCGGTCAATCTTAAGGATACTTCAGAAAACGTATTACTTTACACGATGAAAAAGAAGAATAAACTAAGGTTCAAGAAATGCAAGCGGGAGGCGTAGCCAGTGGGTCAAATTGTCCCCCACTTTTTCAAATTTCTCCGAAGAATTACTCTAGAATGATAAAATAGTGCTCAGAAATATGAATTTCAAAATGATAAAAATGATAAATACATTAAAAAACAGCTCAAAAAAATTTAGCAGAAAAAGCCAATAGTTTTATTAGCTGAATATCTATCTCTATATATTTTTTTTAAACTATAAGAATCCCACACTCATTTTTAGAGTCTCAAGAAACGCATTCATTAACCTCAAAAATTTACTGACCAGCTCTGCATTCTTGATTGAGTGTGCGATTTAAAGTGCGAGCTACAACTTTATTTTTTAAGAAATATTTTACGATAAAATGCCTTAATTCCACAAGGATCCAATTATCTGGCAAAAATGGCAGTAGTATATCTTTGTGAAATAGTACAACGATGAAGGATCATCCTTGGCTTCACAAAATATAAAACGTGTGCTGATGATTCAAACCAATTTAGGGAATGCTAGTTTCTGTGGTTAACAAGATCACGTCATCACCGGAAGTCATGAAGTTTAGCGAATGATACAGCTTTAAGTATTCTGAACATATGCTGAAGCACAGCTGAAGTTTCAAAAACAAAAAGCGCATTAAAAAATTGCGACTTCTTTTTTTCTTTCTTTGTTTAGTTTTTGTTACACGTTGCTCTCGTTGATGGGTCGGTGGAGCAACATTTCTAATCGTTGCCAAAAAAAAATGAATAATAGTAATTATTAAAATTAACTTTGAAAAAAATTAAAATAGTAAGCTTAGATTTTTGAATTTGGGGAATTAGAAACTTTTCATATAACACAGGTTTTCGAGGCTTTCTTTGATTCAAGCCATCAGTTGAAAAAAACGTTTTTCTCTCACTTTTACGCTTTTTTATACTTGCACTTTCACGGTTAGCATAGAGTATGATAGAGATGACACGCAAAACTAATAAAACTTGAAGCCGGAAGATGCACCGATGCATCCCAAGATCCTTAACTTCTCGTTAAAAATTTTTGGGTTACATTGATTCAAAACATTGCAGCATTTTTTGAGCAACAAACAAGTAAGCAATTGTAATTAACAATTTCAAATTGTTAATTACATTAAACTTAGGCATTATTGCAAGTTTATGAAGCAACGTTTTTGAAATTGCATTAAAACGTGAATTTTAACATAAACCCATCTGCCAGCATCTTGTGATTTGGTCTTTTGCGACATTGATGATAAGCAATCTAGCGATGCGACCATGTTATCATAGCCCTTCCCATTTCCGGCCCGATGTAGTTATTCCATAACTGCTGCTTCCATTTAACCTCCTTCTTATAGGCGTGTCATCACTTTTGAATTTCCTCACTCTTAATTGCAAAAAGTTTTTTAATCGATGCTGAAAACAAAAGCAAATAATAGCAATTATAAAGTTAGCTGTTAAAAAAAGTTAACAAAAGAAAAAAAACCTTATATAATTAAAAACTGAACGTATGTATCTATGTATGTCCAAGTTACTTCACCCGAACGCCAATGAACTGACCATCGAGCCATGTATCGATAGATTCCTAATTTTCCCGTCTTTATGTTTGGTTAATTTAATATAATCCTGCGATATAATAATTAGCGGAGATATCAATTAAAAACCATTAATTGTGACACTTAGATTTCGACATAAAAATCCGTATTTTTCGAAGACTTTCCTCCATTCAAGTTATTATTCAGTCCTTCATCTCAACTTTCCGTAGCAATGCTTTTATTAAAATTTGTAGCGTAAAGAAAATCATTGAGAAAAAATATCTGTTGCAATTTTTTCCTCGAATATAAACAAATTAAAATTTTGACTTGTGTTTTGAGGCTTTTCCTGAAATCGGAGAATTTAAAATGTTTTTTTTTGGATATTTTTCCTTAATCTAACGCAAAACATTTTTTTTTTTTTTTTTTTGTTCAAGCCTGATTGTTGAACACGCGTCACTTGACATAACTTTTATTTTTGAAGTGGACCGTGCAAAGCCGGGCGACGCAGCTAGTTAGTAATTAAGTGCTCAAGGCTGAACCAGTCAAGGCTGAGATAAGAATTGGATATTGAAACTTTCCAGACTTCGAAAACGATCCTGATTTTCGAGGCTTTCTGCAACTCAAGTCATAAAAACATTTTTAAAAGCATTTTTGACCATACTTTTCTTTCCTAGTGAATGCATTGTTACAGGTTCAGTGTATTTTTAGTACATAAGTACTTACTAACCCCTTCCCCTCTCTCTCCAGTTCCAAAAGGAAGACAGAAGTAAAAACAAGACTTCACGTCTAAGAATTAGCTTTTCAAATCGAGACTAAACAGAAAAGAAAGTACCCATAAAAGCAATTGCCCAGAACATGCAATTTTCGCGCCATCCTGAAACAGCAGCAAAAATAAAAGATCTTCCTGGTTAAAATAAATCTGTCAGTCGATAGCCTTCAAAAAAAGGAAACATTTATACGAGGGCGATTTTCAGCGAAATCCAATTGACTGGAAGGAAAACAGAACTTTAGACAGAAATTACCCCCGCACCCTCCAGAGACATTTGCAGCATGCAGTTTCCGCTATCGTATCGTTTCGTTTTGCGCTGGGGTGTGTGAGGGGACTCGCGTGCGGCCCGGCACTGTTGCGTGCTGCATGACTCGATCTGTACGCTAAGCGGCGCACTGGAGAGCTGCACAAAATTTGGGTATTTCCCAGGGAGAGATGGAATCTGAAATGAGATTCGAATTTTTGCATATAGTGACTGGAATGATTTAAAACAGAATGCACAAATTTAGTCTTTTTTCTTTTGCTTGTAGTTAACGAAAAATATATCCTAGCTCAAAACATAATATATAATAAAAATCGACTTGTACTATAGATTAATCCAAAGCTCTACTCTTCTTTAAGGCAGGTGGGGAGATGAATCAGTAAAAATGTTGCCTCAAAAGAACAAAAAAAAAAAAAAAAAACTAAAAATTTCTTAGGGGGAAAATGTATCAGGAGCACACTATAGTTTGAAAGATTTTTCAATCATCGTCTATTTCCGTATTTAATAATAATAAAAGTTGCGGATTTCACAACAGTCTCACATGCGAAATTATCTTCAAAAGTGCTATAAGTTGTAAGGCAAAACATGATCAGGGTCGCCGAGAGAGGGGGCAGCAAGGGCAAAATCCCCGGGGCCCGGCCCGAGAGGAAGCCTGGGTGCCTCCTCGAAATGAAAAAAAAATTTCAGAGTATATGCTGCTAACTGAACTTTTTTTTAGTGTTGGAAAAGCAAAAACATCTCTCATTCAACACGTTAGCCCATTATTCAACATCTGCATGTTCACAGCATCCAGTTCTTGTGGATCAGTTCTTTACGGGGCTATCTTGCAGAGACGTTTCTATTGGGAATTAAAACGAACATTAGCGAGACCACCATGATAAACAGCGTAAGCTTTCCTTCTTTAACCCGGTTCCGGAACACAGTTGGGTGACATCAAGGTAGGGGTTACCAAACTTTGAGTCGCGACCCTCAAGCATTTCTTATGAGGTCGTGACATTGTCCCTACCCTTAAAAATATATTACTGCATTGTTTAAAAATGAAAATACATAGGGAAAAATAACATTTTAGAACACTAGTACTATCAATACTTGAGCGCAGTGGCAAATCCAAGAGAAAAGCTATAGGATTGCAGTAAAATGCCACCCCCCCCCCCTCATACCAGAGTACCTGATCCCACATCATCATCTAAGAAAATCTTTCATTTTGGTTTAGGGACTTTCATCCCTACAAATTTTTACGAAAGAGTCCCGAATTCACCTCCCTCTAACATCATCTAAAATCGTCTAAATTTTCGTTTTTGGAACTTCAATTTCGAATACTTTGTGTGAGAGATTCTCTAAATCCCAGCCCTTATCCTGAAAGATGTCTTGCAACTGCATTTTTAGGACTTAATTTTGGGTCTACTCCCGAAAGACTCCCGAACCCCATCCCCTCCTCCTATCTTCATCAAAAATAGCGAAGAAATGGGTTTTTAGGATTTTAAAATCAAAAAAATTTTACACAGAGGAGTGCCTACTGTCCTCTTCACATAATTAAAGATCATATAAAATTTAGTTTTTAGGATTTAAATTTCAAAAGAAATTCCG
The DNA here is from genome assembly GCF_026930045.1 of Uloborus diversus. Classification (NCBI taxonomy): domain Eukaryota; kingdom Metazoa; phylum Arthropoda; class Arachnida; order Araneae; family Uloboridae; genus Uloborus; species Uloborus diversus. The sequence goes on along the minus strand of NC_072737.1, from coordinate 113,215,313 downwards.
AGTGAAGGTTCTCCAACATTTCTCCTTGTCATCTCGGCCGAGTACCAAGTTACCGAGTAGTGAGTTACTGAGTACCAATTATGTTTTAAGAAGAACCACCGACATATACGTGGTACATTTGAACTTATCGGAATAGTAGTATAGACCTTCATGTCCATATAATAGTTTTTGAAACAATATTATAGCTGAAAATTAATTATGCATTACTTACAAGATTTTGCTTGTGTCAAAAATTTTAGAAAAAAGTTATTTTTAAAATTAAAAATAAACAAATAAATAAAAGGTATGATTAATCAAGTTAGAATTAAAACAAATTATACCAATCTATTATGGTTCTAGTCCGCAAACAAATAATTTTTAAAAGCAAATACAGGAGCACTGCAGACACGTGCTTCTGCGTTACAAGGAACGTCTTTTTTAGGGCATAAAATGTGAGCTAATGAATGAAAAGACATTCGAAAAAAAAATCCGACTTTTGACGGATGTCTTGAAATCCATGCGCTCACATTTTATGCATTGAAAAAGGCGTTCCTTGTAGCGCCAAAACACGTGTCTGCAGTGTTCCTGCACATTTGTGATTTTAACGTTGTTTTGTTTGCTTTTATTTTTTAAGTAAAGGTATATTTTTATATTCCTTATAAATAATTTTTGTTCGTAGCAAAAATCACTTTCATGATATAAAAATTCCGTATTTTCTATACTTACCTTTTTTTTTTGCCCAATTTTTTATAAATAAATTTTATTTACTTTGGGGATATTAACATAAAGATTTATTACATTGAAGCAATATAAACTTCATTATTCTCAAAATTTAACCTTGGCTTGTAAATTTGAACTGTTAGTGATTGCAGTATATTGTATACCTGCATTTATTATCAATTGTAATATCTGTCTTGAACAATATTAAATTTTTTGCAACTACTCAGTATTGGCCGAGTATCTGATCAAAATTTGGCCGAGTAATGAATAGTTGCCGAGTACTCGGTACGTCTCCAAATATTTCATTTCCATTTATGAAAAATTGGAGAGCATTCCTGATCCTCCTCCCGCCCCTCCCTTTCGTTAAAAATCATCAAAAACTTCATTTTTAGGACTTGAATTTCGAGAAATTCCAAAGGCATACGAGCTTTAGGGTCATTCTCCAGAAAACGTTAAAAATCTAGTCCCTTCTGATTATTTTCCTTATTTCATATAATTTGTTTTTTAACTAAAATTTATTGAGAATTAGGCACTGTTTTTAATGTATTATAACATATAAATTCTAAAAATAATATAATTTAATATCTAAATTTGAGTCCACAGAGCATGACTAGTCATGTCCGTGGCCTGTCTCACTCTCAGCTTTTAATTTATTATTGGCTTCCAAATTCACAACAAATCCCACTGGTTTGATTAATTTTCACTCTATTAAATTGAAATGCTTTTAGGATAATATTTATAAAATGTGAATTGATTATTTTATGAATAAGTTAATTAAATTTATAAAAATATGTGTGTCCTTCAGATCTCATCATGTCCGTGGTCAAAATATTAATACTTGTTTTCAAGCTCAATAGATAGCAGCACTAGTTAACTACTGTACTGAAATCATTTACTGAGCCATAGTGGACACTTTGGCAAAACATTAGTTTCTTTACTAAATGAGTTCAGACATTATTTTTAGATAAAAGATTAAACTGAAGATTTTACAGATCACACCATCATATCTGTGGTCATCAAATTAAACAAGGTATGTCAATTTTTTTTAATTTTTCATTTAGAATAGAAAATAAAAAGCTAACTAAAGCTTAATTTAACTGCCACATGTTATTAACCCTAAATCTCTTCTCTCTATAAGGTTCAGTGAAAAATTTCATCATGTCCGTGGATCATCATGTCCGTGGTCCTATGGTTCCACAGACATGATCTGTTGCTCCACGGACATGATTTGAGAGTTGTTTTTAAATTATATAAGAGTTAAAAATTATAAAAAATATAATTAATGGAAAAACTAATTATTTACATCCTTTATAAGTATTTGTTTTTCATTTTTTTAAAGATTAAATTAGAATGATTTTTAATATTAGTACAAGAAAGGTAAATAAATAAAAAAAGTTTTTTTACCCTATAATTGCATCAATATTTTTAAAAGTAACTTATTTTAATATAGTTTCTTGTAAAATAATCAATAATATATTTATTATAGGTGGTAACATGCCTCCAACTAAGAGAAAAAGATTATCAGAGAAGACCCTTGCTGAAAAGAGGAATGCAAAAAAACTTAGCATGAGGCGTGCTAGGGAAAAATTAAGAAGTAATACTGAAAAATATGAAGAAGAAAAGCAGAAAGATAGAGAAAGGAAGAAGGCCCAGAGGAAATCTGTTGCAGAAATGTCAGAACGAGAGAAGAGAACAGTAAGAAAGCAGTGGAAAGTATGTTCAAAAAGATACCGTGAAAAACAAAAAAAGAATGAGGAATTCACGCAAAACTTGGAAATGAACACACCGACAAGTTCTTGTCCTTCCACCTCAAGAATTTCAAGTGGAAAGAAAACCAGAATCAAAAATAGGCTTATGATGAAAAATGAGATTTTGCATTTAAGAAAAAAAAATGAAAAATTGCAAAAAATGGTGTATAAATATCGAAAACGATGGCAGAGATCTAGCAAAATTAAAAATTCAAACTTAACACCAAGAAAGAAGGTAGCTAAATTATTAAAGGGACAAGTGTGCTCAAACGAAGTTAAAAGAAAATTGATATTTGGAGAAGTTTTGCTAGAGCAGGTTAGAAAGAATTATTCCAGAGAAAGAGAAATAAATAAGAAGCGATATTTAGTAAAGATGCTGAGTGGAAAAATTGTGAAAAAATATAAATTAATGTCTCGCGTTGCATCTATGACATCTTATCGAACACTTCAATTTTCAGATAGGCTAATTAAAAATGAGTCATTGGCAACCCGGATTAAGTTGCAAAAAGATATAACAGAATTTTTTGAGCAAGATGAAGTAAGCAGACAATGCCCTGGTAAAAAAGAAACTGTAACTAGAAGAAAATTAAAAATGCAGAAGCGTTATCTGAATGATTCACTTATAAATTTACACTTAAAGTTTGTTTCCTGTTATGAGGAATACAAAAATCTAAGTTATTCTGCATTTTGTAAATTGAGGCCATTTTGGATTCGTATACCAGATTGCAAGGACAGAGAAACTTGTTTATGCCAGTTACATGCTAATATGTTATTAATAGTAATGAAATTGCATAATTTGAAAATGATTAATGAAAAGACTCCTGATGAGATATTGAAAGCAATTACATGCGAAGGAAATTTGGATGAAAAGTGTTTGGAAAGAAGATGTGATAAATGTAAAGAGAGAAGTATAACTTTTGAAGAGTATAATAAAACAGATACTGTAGTAATTTTACAATGGGTCAAGAAGGAAGTAGAAGTACAGATTAGAGAAGAAATGAAGTTAATTAGAAAAACTACTAAGGAAGAAGTCTCAGTTACAAAGGGCAAACTGGTTTTAATGTTTCATACTTTGCTAAAAAAATTTACCACTCACATTAACAATATAAAACACCAGTATTCTGCAATTAAACATATTAAAGCCAATTTGAAACAAGATGAAGCTCTTCTGCATGTAGATTTCTCAGAAAACTACAGTTGTAAATTCGGTGAAGAAATACAATCCTTTCACTTTGGAGGGTCAAGACAGCAAGTATCATTACACACTGCTGTCTTGTACTATTGCAATGAAGAGGGTGCAAAAAGTGTACCATTTTGCACTTTGTCAGAAGATCATAGACACAATTCTTCAGCAATATGTGCTCATTTACGACCCATATTATTAGAATTAAAGAAAATGGTACCTAATTTAGAAACCATTCATTTTCTGAGTGATGGACCCACTAGTCAATACCGCAATAGGAGGATGTTTGTTTTGGCAGCAAAATTCATTGCTAAAATCCTTAAAGTAAATAACCTGCATTGGCACTTTTTTGAGGCCGGACATGGGAAAGGTGCCCCAGACGGAATTGGGGGTTGCCTCAAAAGACAAGCTGACAGCATTGTTGCAAGAGGAGTTGACGTACCTAACATAGGAGTTCTTATTGAACAGTTAAAAGAAAATTGTAAAGGAATCCATCTTTATCAAGTACATGAGCCTGACATTTCGAAACTTGATAGTATTTGCACCGAATTACCAACATTTAGAGGAACACTTGGAGTTCACGAAATACGCTGGTGCAAAAATAATAAGGATATCATCGAAGCAAGAAGACTTACTTGCAAATTATGTTATTCTCAAGAGAAATGCTCACATTATTTTATTGGCTTGCTGAGAATTCCAACTACAGATGGTGTCCTTTTGAATTTAAGTGCTTTAGCAGATGAAGAAGCATCTACAAATAATGAGGGCTCTGATACAGAGGGTTACTGCCAAGTTAGAAAAAATGATTATGTGCTTGTGAAGTTTAGCCAAAAGAAAATCACGAGACACTATGTAGGAATAGTAATAAGTCATCAAGAAGGGCTTGAAGTCAAATTTTTGAGAAAATCTGGAAAAGATAAGTTTATATTTCCGGATGAAGATGATATTTGCATAATTGAACATAGTGATGTAGTTCATGTATTAACTGTACCAAATGTAAATAACCGTCATCAATACATGTTTAGTGACGATTTAAGCAAATTTAAAAACATTTGCTAAAATGTTTTATCTGTTAAATAACTTAAATTTAAATAAAATAATCAAACATCACAAATTACTGCATTCAATTTTTATTATACATATTTCTTGTTTTCAGCTGCAATTATTCATCACTCAGTGCAAAATATGAAAATTAACAATATGAGTAAATGTAAAAATATATTTTGACTGGTTTAATTCACATATTACTTTATAATAATCTCAAAATGTGTAATTCTTTCATAAGCAAGTTTCTTTTCTTTAATTACTTATGATTTATCATGTGCTTGATGCAAATCATCATGTCCGTGGCATAGGTTATCATGTCCGTGGTCTAGCAATTTTAAAAATTTAAATTTTAACAAAAAATAATGCTGTACGATCTTGATTGTTGATAAACTTACAATGTAGTGTGCAAGTAAAATTGAAATCCTGAATATTGAAATATTTATTGAATTTTATTTTTTCATTTTTTTTGTCTTAAAAGTTAGCACTTTCTGGAGAATGACCCTTTAACCCTTCATAGAAGTATGTGAACTTCTCCTCCTCCTAACATTATCAGTGTTCGTATAAACTGCAATTTTAGAACTTTAGTTTCGAACATTTTCCGGGGGAGACAGACCATCGCGAATGTTCCACTTATGACTGTAGGTTCATACGGTTATTTCTCTTTCCGTGCTCAACACAATTCTCTAAATTTGATTGTGCGATGCTAGTAATGACAGTCCCCCCCCCCCTTCCAAACAAATATGTAGACCATCTTTCTCTCGTTATATATACGTTTGAAAAAAAAATTGAATGACTTCAAGAATTTTGAAAGTGTCGACGTCGAGAAGTTTGTTTAGAGTGGTTAGCTTTTTTTTTTTATTTAACCAGCTTTTAAAATATTTTTTACGAAGAAAAACTACCAAATACGATTTTGTTTCTACACTGCAAACTGACTCATGGTATGACGCCTAAGATTACTATGAAGCAGATGTCGCGGTATAGGAAACGCACTTGAGATTACTGAAATGTAAATAAGAGGTGAGGGCAGTCAACAGGATTTTCTTTTTTGGTAGGAGGGGGGCCCGCAAATCACTATTTTGCCCCGGGGCCCGGGTTCAGCTCTCTTCGGCCCTGAACATGATACAGTTTGAGCAAAGGAAGATAGACACGTCTTCCTAACGATCCTGCATTTAAAATACAATAAATGTTCTTGGTATATAATAATTAACAAGCAAAACGAGCAGAAAGAAGAGCCCTTCTAGTCAAATATTAAACCTGACTTATTTCTCAACAAACACCCCCTCACACACTGTTAAATAACGTGAAAAAAACAGGGTTGGGTTTTGGACTGTCCAAAACTGGTTTAGGACAGGACAGGTGGTTTTTATCGTCCAAAACTGTCTAAAAGTGTCCAAAACTGTCCTAAAGCTAAAGGGGTGTAATCGAATCAATTCCTATTTACGGAAATATTCTTGATGCATAAATACTGATATTAATGAGGTTTAATTAATGAATATTTGATAATATTTTTCTACAAAATGTTCATTTAAAAAATATATTTTAAAAAATTGCCAATAACTCTATTACATAAAAACTTCCTTATGTAACAGTTGGTAGAGTTATGAAAGGAAGTTCACAGTACTAACAAGACAACTCATTTCAGTTCCATTTATAACTCAAAGGAATATTATCAAATGTGCAATGTTAAGGTGCAAAAAAAAACCTTAATTTTTTTTTTATTGATTTGTTAAAATAAGTTTTACATGATGTTTTAACGAAAATTATTTTTAAAATCATTGATTAAAGAACAAAAAATTGATGATCAGACACTTATATTTTAAAACTTGTGTTATTCTTTTCTTAGTTCATATTTTTACTATAATACATTCTGTAACTAAAAAACATGTCAGTTATTGCATTTAAGTCAATTATTGCACTACACTTTGAGCACTTTCTTTTGCACACAAGCATAAATATCTAAGAATTTGGTTTATGGTAAAGAAAACAAAAGAACTAACTCATGGGTTCAAATTGAAATTTTTATAGAATAATTTAATTTCTACATAACTAGATTAAAATCAGTTATATATGTACACTTGAATATTCACATTGAGTAAATATATTATATAGTCAAAAATAAATAAAATAATTTTGACATATTTGTTCTGTTTTTGATATTTTCTCACAAAGTATCGTTTCTCAAATAACAGTTTGGGATACTTTCGGATAGTTTTCAACACAAGGGTTTTGAACAGGATGGTAAAAAACTTGCGAACCCTGCTTTCATTTGTGCACATACATAAACATAAGAAAATATGGTTACCATTATCAAAAAGAAAATAAATAAAATTGAACTTGGGCACAGAAATTGAAATTTTACATTAAGAATTCAACTTCTATGAAACTAGATTAAAATCAGTTGCATAAATAAGTTGAATGGTCACATTAAATAAATGTTCAAAAAAAAAACATTGATAAATTTTATTCTGTTTCTGATGTTTTCTCGCAAAATACAATATCTCTAAAAATGTAGTTTTGGACACTTTCGGACACAAGGGTTTTGGACAGGACGGTAAAAACCAGGGTTTTTACCGTGGTTTTTGCCGTAGTGTCCAAAACCTTGCCAACGCTGGATAAAAGCTTAAGCATTGTGAAAAATAATGCAATTTTAAAAATGCTTTATATAGCCCAAGGGTGTTTTGTGATCCGAAATTTTCGAAAATTTTGGATTGCAGTTTCCGAAAATTTCGGACTGACAACACATTCTAAAACTAGAATTATTAAAAAAAAAACTTTCAAAATGGTTTTTTTTCAATGATTTTTGTATGTTTATCTGAAGAGTTTTTATTCATTTATTGATTTTTCTTGGGGGGGGGGGCGACCTTTTTCATATATTCAGAAAATTTCACCCTATCTTCAGAAACTTTTACTTGAGTCCTCTATCAATCCTGGTATAGCCATAAATCCAAAATTTGAATAAAATTTTTCAGAAATGGTATGTAAATAAGCATTTCCGAATGTGTCGAACTAAACTTCTGCTCTCCAAGTTCAATGCTCATTCAGTGACTACTAACTTTCTATTTCTGCTAGTTTTACTTAAGTAATATAATAAACAAACATGTTTGCGACACCAGTCATATCATTGATATTACTATGGTAATCAAATATTTAGTGAACTAGTGAAACTAAATTTGTAGAGAAACGGAATTAAAATATTGAAAGTATAAACTATGATTGCATAGAATAAAATAAGTGAACTTAGGTACTGCTTAAGAACTAAGAACTGCTTCAGCATTTTAGATCAGCAGCACAGGGGTGAGAATACAGTTAGCACAAGATTCGCACACCATGAGCCTGGCACCAAACCCACGACAGGGCCGTGATGCTGCATGTGTTTAGATTTTGTCTTGGTAGTTCAGAAACCATTTAAAAATGTCAGTCCCACAGCGATTCATTGGGATACTTCGACTTTTGCCGGATAAGCCTAAAACATACATAAGGACAACGGGTCTGTCGTCTGAGGACCGACAGTGATTTAGATTGCTATTTGTTGAACTAGCTGAATATTAGAAAATTTTTGTTTGAAATGAGACCCCTATAAAATTTCCTTCTCGGAAGGAGTGCGTCACGAGCTCTGGCTCGATGATTCATTCAAACGGCCCGACTTATTCACGTCATGTTTATCATGTCGGTTATGTTATAATAAATTTATTCTAAAGAGGCAATTAGCAGTTTTTACGAAATTTAACTTTAATAACAATACTTTTTTCATGTTTTCTGAGCCTAATATTTCAATGATTTATAAATACTAACAACTTTTGATGAGCAATTTTTACTGCAACCGCCATGAATGCCTTTCGTCACTTTCAGTGATGTTGATAGAATATATTTCAAGGCGCGAAATAGATATTCTTGGGTATTTGTTTTAGAAGAACGGAATTATTTTTGGAGAAGTGGAATTTACGAAAACCATGCAGACAATAGTGATTTTAAAAAATACCCTGATTTTCTAAGGACAAAATAAAACGAGCTGATGTGCGCATCACATGACTTCCTTTTTACTCCAATTTAATGTCATTTTCTCATTATTGGCAGTTTTAATGTGATTCATTAGTTGACTCTCTAAATATCACCAACAGTGGCCAAATTGAAACCAGATTTTTTTAAAAAAATTAAAATCGCCAAATTTGTCGCCAAGTTGGCGACCAAAAGACTGTCGATATATCCCCAAGTGTCCGCCAAATTTTTACACCACTTTAGTTTACATCGAAATTAACAATGATTTCACCCCATAAAAGAAGCAAAAGACCCCCTTTGGAGCATCCGAATGCAACCAAAAAGGGAGGTGGACAACTAGACCCCACTAGGAGTCTAAGTACCAAAGTTCAACTTTCTAGGACATTCCGTTCTTGATTTATGCGATATACATACACACATACGTACATACAGACGTCACGAGAAAACTCGTTGTAATTAACTCGGGGATCCTCAAAATGGATATTTCGGGTGTCTGTACGTTCCAAGGCATATATTCACGTGTGGTCGGGTTGAGAAATAAACTCAACATTCATTCGGGGGTGAGCAAAATGGAAATTAAGGTCGATTTTTGAGTGAAAATTTTTTCGCGAATACAATACTTCCTTTTTTGCAAGAAAGTTTTTTAAGTTTTGTTTGAAAAAAAGTTACCTATTTCGAAGTCTCAAAGCAACAAGCCTGTTTCAGACATCGCCATGCAGAAAGAATTTAGGGAAACTGATACACCCGAAATAAACTTTTAACAGTAACAATCATTTACCCCATAGTTTTTCTAGTTTCTAAGCGATAACCCAGCGACATCGCTATTTGTTATGGGACAAAAGTAAAATTACAACAGAAATAAGCTATTTACACCTAAAAATAACAATTCGTTGTTTACAAGAGATGCAATAAAATTCTGCATTTCGTCATAGCAACTGAATCATAAGCGCACGCAAATTGAAAGCGATTCCCATTTATGAACAGACAGCTTTTGTAAAATGAAAATTTATGCAGGAATAATAAAAATTCATCTGTGAAATCATCACAAAACTCGCAATGAATTCCATAAATATATAGCACAGTCTAGCTAATTTAAACATAGCGCAATATTTCTTTCGGTAATGACATTTTAGATGATATAGAGAATAATAATCATACGGGGTGAGAAGAAACTCTTTTCAATTGTGAAATTGTTCAGCTAAAAATATTTTTGGACAGTCTCTAGAAAAGATTATAGACGTTGTACTGCTTTTAAGTTTTTAACTATTGCTTATATTAACTGTTGTATTTCCTCAGTGCCATAACCAAGATATAGGAGGGGGTATCGGGGTGGGGGGAGGCACTTATTTATTTTCATATGAACTAGTTGTGAATTCTTCAGCAGCGAAGTCCATCTCTGTATCTCTTTTTTTATACATATATTTTTTATAATACACACATACATACACACAGGGCTGTTGAAAGATTTAAAAAAAAAAAAAAAAACAGGCAGACAGAGGGTGTGACTGAGTTTGCTTTACACGCATTTTTTTTTTTTTTTTAAACATAATAGTGAGCTCATAGAACTGCTGGTTTAGGGAGTCTGTGATTGCTCGAAAATAAGCACATATAATGAGTCCAAGGGTTCTCTCCCGGAATTTTTTGAAGTTGTAGATCTAAAAAACGCAGTTTTAGTCGATCTTTGATGGTATTAGAGGGAGGAAAGATTCGGAGGCCCTTTCAGGGAAAATTCGAAGTTGATGACATAAATACGCGATTATAGACCATATTTGAGGGGGAGGAGTGATCTTCCATTAAATCCTCACTTTAAGGGCAAGTACAGGGGCACAGGGAATGTCCCCGACCGATTTTTCAAATCGATTTACTCCCTCCCTCCCCCTTCCTACCAATGTTTTGAAATTAAAGGTCTAAAAATGAAATTGCAGACGATCTCCAATGATGTTGGGATAAGCAGGGTTTTGGGGCCCGAGTTGAAGTCCGTTTTTCGAAGTTGAAGTCCAAAACAACGTTTTTCAATGATGTTATCGGGAAAGGTTTAGAGGTTCTCCCCCTTAAATTTTTCACAGTTGTAATTGAAAAAAAAAAGTCTTTCTTCAGTGATATTGTAAAAAGATCGTTTGAGAGCATTTTTTTCAGAATTCTTGCGAAATTGAAGCTCCAAAATTTTCGATGAGGTTTCAGGGCAAGGTGATCGGAAGCATTCATCTGGAATTTTTTTCGAAATTCAAGCACTGAAAGCTTAAGTTTGAGACGCTCTGCAATGATTTTGGAGAGGGCGGCCGTAGTATTTTGAAGAATTTCTTATTTTTACTAGAACGAGAAAAAGAAAAGAAAAAAAACGGAGGGAATAAAAGAAAGAAGAGGGAAGGAGAATATAATTAGAGCTGACCAACAATCAATCTACTAGAAATTTTAGATTGAAAGCTTTCTTTCTGAAAGAAGAAAGATTTTTACCCAACACTATTTTTATCTTATTGCAATAACTTCGATTTCCCAACATATGTTCTTTTCTTCTCTTCAGTAAGGAAGAACATTTTTGAATTACATTCGAGGGTGGCACGGGCCCTGTTGCCCCCTGAAATTATAGACTGATTGTCCCCGCACGTGACGGTGGAATGGTCCTAATATTGCTAATTCAATCCAGCAATAGTTTAGCTTTAAAACAATATAATTTGATAACTTCGTCGAGAGCGCACTTGTTTAAAGGGATGACTTGCTCATTTCAGCTGGCAGCGCTCAAAGGATTCAAGCGGGGGGAAAAATCGAAGTAAAAAAACATTTACAACAAGAAATGCTGTACAAAGTAAGGTCTATATATCTATACACCATACTTATAACTACTGTAGTTTCACATAAGAAAAGGGTTCCGGGCGAGGACACAGACTCGTTTCATCAGTCAGGAGATGGTATATCAGTGCTTAGTATAAGTCTTAAGAGATTTTTTTTTTATTATTGATTCATTTCATTGTTACTTCAAATAATTATCGCATCACTTTGCACAGAAATAAGCACCAAGGCCGCCGAGAGCCAAGGCACAACTTGGCCACCGTGTCCCTCTCTCACCATAAAACTCATTCAATTTACACAACTACGATTCTGAGCCGAGCACCTAGTTTTAGACTAGGCTGACATGGCCTCTCATCAGCCTTAATAAACACGTTTATTAATTTGTTTAGACAGAAATTGATAAAATTTTGAAAGTAACATCAAACTGTTTTGAATTAAAAAATAATAAATCCAAAAGGACCTCAATTTGCTCGGCTTTTTATAATTCATTAGATTTTGGTTATTTCACCGACCCCCACCACCCACCTCATCCCTTTCCCGCTGAAATATATCTTCGGCGTAATTAATGCTGCGAGAAATAAAAAAGCGAGTGCAATAGCACGTTGGAGAATTAATTAGATGCATCACGGGATTCATTTTAAAAACCTGTGGCGAATTGCCAACATCTTGGCGATCATTTGGGTGCTGTCATTTGGCGGGACATTTCGCACAATGACCTTAAGTTGCCGTAACAGCTGTGTGACAAACATTCAACTGAGGACACGTGCACGCAGCGTATTCTGTTCATTGGTAGTTTATGTTTCTATTTAGCAGGACAGGGGTCAGGCTTTTTCTCTTCATTAGTTCTTTTCTCCGTAAACAATCGAAGCCGAAAATAATTAATAGAAAGGGGTCAAATCAAACAAAGATTTCGATGGCAAATCGATTTCAAGTATTAGAACTGAACTAACCTTGCAAAGATGAATAAGCTTCATACACTTTTCCTAAATTTCAATTCTGAGTAGCATTAGCCAGTGGTAGCGTCACTGGGGGGGGGGGGGGGGGGGGGGGGGGGGGGGGGGGGGGCTGTCAGCCCCGGGTGTTACCCGAAGTAAAATTGAAAATATTTGAAAAACAAAGCTAAAATGCATTTTTAAGACTATAAATTTGAAAAAATTTCCGGGGGGAGGAGGACGTGACACCCCAAATACCGCCCCGGGTGTCACTCATGCTAGGTAGGCCACTGCTATAGCTTTTTATATCCTCTATCTAGATAGTGTACAGAATTCCATGAGGGGTATTACAGTTCTAAGCAACAAACAATTACGAACAAAAACCATGAACTTACGTTGTTTATCAAGGATGAGCTTATCAAAGCTTCCTCAGATAACAAATACAGAGATCTAGAATTTTTTCAAAGCGTAAAAATACACATCGACAGTTTTTAGAGGAGTGAAATTCATTTTGGAAGGGTGAAAAACACGTAAGTGAAGAGATTCCCAAACACACACGCTTTCCATAGAACTAATGTAGAACTGTCGATATTATTGTGAATCTCTGAAACTCTTTTCTGCATCAGCTTCGATTCGCAACCACATAATGCTAGGGTTTCCAACAAGAGGCGAGGGGCTCCGGTAAGTGTGGTATACGTAAGGTGGGTGTATCAAATCAGGTCATCCCCATTTTTTGATGTAGCATCACAAAATATCGCTAGATCACGATTTCACCGTCATCAGAAAACCTAACTGATGATAAAGCGTTATCAACAAGCAGTTTTCAGTTACCAGACAGCAGTGCAGCAAAGGTTACGACAGAAGAGTTACGTCAAATCTACCTGATCTTATTTTACAGTAAGTTTTGTTTCTACATGATTCACTACCTGTAGGTGTAGTTTACAAGTATAAAACGAGTTGTTTGATGTTCTTGAAGCTAAATTTATGTAGTTGACGAATTCAAAAAGAAAAATGTTTAATACATTCTTTCCTGTGATTTGATAACCCAAAAAAGTGGATTGTAACCAAATAGGCACATGGTTCGTCTTAACATTCCGCTATCTTTATATGACACCGGAGTATTGGGTGGAGAATATGATCACCTGTGGTGCACATGCTGCACATTCGTGTACGAACTGTGCGCAGGACGGGAAAAAAACAAGAAAATAGCTAATTATCAGCTGCCTCTCATGTGACGATGAATCTTTCTCTTTTCCATGGAAGTAAACATGGAATTTTCGGCAACGTGTTTGACGTCATCATGAATTCCAATTTTGTTTGATTTATTATCGCTTTTTGGGTTCAATTGCCCCACCCTCTAAGAAATTATAAATTTCTTGCAACTTAAAAGATACAGCAGTTAAAATTAACAGATAGCAAAAATTAAAGAACTAATTACAGAAATAGACATTGAAAAAAAAAACGTAAGTTACGGTAGAAAAATACATACAGCAACACTTTTGTAGTGCAAAAAGTTGGCATGATTCAAGTTTAAATACAGCTCATAAAGTCGTTCATCTTGTACTTGTACACCATTGGCACCGTAAGTTTGTCCTAATCAGAGCATACGCGTACCTCAATTTTCACAGAAAATTAGCTGGCATGTTATCAGAAGACATTTGTAGTCATTTGTCTTGTGCTAACACTTTTAAAAACTCAGCAGACTTGTTACATTCAGACATTTTGTTATCTACTTCGTTTGTTGCTTTACGTCACTTGTTACAGCATCAGAATAAATATTTTGCCAAATTATTTACAATTTTTTTTAACGTGATTTTCTATTGTAATACTTGAAATGATTATAATTCAACAGACGCATAGAAAGTTTTATTTCAAATATTTTTTTACTGCGCAGCAAAGATTTTAAGAGCAGCAAATAATTAATCACTATACTAATGAAATTGAGAGAAATATTAAAGTTAAATAAGGTCATGGTTCTGCCAGACTAGGAACTTACCATACAAGACAAAACGCTGTTTGAATTTGTCATGTCAACTCGATGACCCTTTTTCACAAAGAAGGATCTTCGCAGCAAACAAATATTTTTTCTAATTAAAATTTAAAAAATATTGGAAAGAAAATTTCAATATAGATATATATATTTTTTAACACGTATAATAGGGTAGGGCTCGACAACTAGAGGATAACTACCCTCTGATACATTTGGTAAAATTAATTTTTTCAGTCAGGTGTCAATACATAAATTTTTGTTCAAATGAAAGCTAAAACAGGAAATGAAAAACACGCGAAACAGTTTTGCAACGTACACTAAAAAATTACAACAAAATTAACTTTTGAAGCGGAAATTTTTCCTCCCCCCACTTCTAGTCGTAAGTAAAGAAAAACCGTGATTTCTTAATTATATCGGAGCTAATTTTTCGTTGCCTACAATATAGAGTCCAACCTGCGGTTAATGGAAGCTATAGTTACAGCAAAGGTGCCCACAAGGGGGGGGGAGTCATGGCGCAGACTGCGACATGGAAATTTTTACGGGGGGGGGTTTAGGTGTATTTTTCTCATTTTGGGGGGAGCTCTTGCTTTTGGGCGGGTCTTTGCGATATTTAGGAGGGGGTGCCATTGCTGTGAAGGGGAGGCTCCCCCCTTACCTACACTTGTTGTTCACTCAGTTACTTTCAGGTTATTGATACAGTTACTTTCAGTTTGTTGCTTAACACACAACCAGAGGTGTAATTCTAGGGGAGAGAGGTAGAGGACGCTGACGCTAACAGATAAAGATGGAGACTGCTGAAAGAAATTTAAAGACATACACATGGGAATTCAACAGTGAAAGTATGTTAGAATTTCTTCTTTTCTTTTTTTTTTTTGAAAAAAAGTAGGGTGTACATCCCCCCTCCCCCCTTCACTCTCGCCTACACTACTGGTCCCAATGTTCAAATGTCACGAGCAGCTGGGGGGGGGGGGGGAAACACAAGGCTTGTTGTTTGAACCGAGAACTATGTTCTGGAAACTTCCGAAACAATTAATCATCTTCATCCGGTTTTTTGAAAGATTGTTGAAAA
This sequence comes from Uloborus diversus, assembly GCF_026930045.1. Taxonomy (NCBI): domain Eukaryota; kingdom Metazoa; phylum Arthropoda; class Arachnida; order Araneae; family Uloboridae; genus Uloborus; species Uloborus diversus. The sequence continues at coordinate 113,199,862 of NC_072737.1, read as the reverse complement.
TTTGGAATCAAATGGTACGAAGTTACTTTCTAGAAAACATTTCTTGGATTGTAATATTCCCTCCATTTCCGTACTTCCCCGTGTTATTTAGGGGGGGAGGGGGTCAAATTTATTCAAACTTGCTTGCGCTCTGGTCCGCGAGAGTAATCTTAATACCGTATTACCCCGCATTATCCGGCATGCCGGAAAAAAGCGAGGCTGACCAGCATGCCGGGAAATTCGAATTTTCCGGCATGCCTTATAATTCGAGGTTTGAGGTTTGTTTTACAACAAAACAAAAGTCAATTTCCCCATTCAGTTTCAATCAGAAAACAAACCACTGTAAGGGGGGAGAAAAAACCCGAAAGTAACCTTCTTTCAAAAAAAAAAAAAATTGTATTGCACATAATGTGTGCTTGTTATTTATGGCAAGTCATTATTAATGGATTTAATTATATGCCAATAAAGTAATCAATTCAGAAGCAATCATCGTTACTGCGATTTGTTCAAAAACAATTTTAATGCTTATTTTAGGTTCCTTTTAGAGAGTTAAGTTTAATTTTATTTATATTGATAGCTGCGGTAAATTCTTTAGTACTGGTTCAGGGGCTGTAACTTACTGCTTAAATGTTTGACTACTTAGTTTTAATTTTGATAAAATTATTCGTTATTAAACAATTTTTTCTTGTTAAAATAACAAATGACATTGTTAGTAAATATTTTTACAAAATTAAACTGTTTATTAATACTATAATAAAATATGCATAAAACTTATATTCATTTTTATAAGCTGAACCCATAATTTTTATAATATCAATTTTTTTTCCTAACCTCGATTTTTCCGGCATGCCGGAAAAGACCAGGTAAGTGTTATTGAAAATCTGGTGACCCCAGAATTTTGCGGCATGCCGGATAATGCGGGGTAATACGGGATGCGGCGCGGCCTCTGGTGTAGAAATGTTGGCATCTTTGCATTATACCATATCTGTTTTTTAATAGAGAATATTTTTAGGCAAAGGAAAAAAAAAAAAAAACGAGTGAAACATACACATGAAAGAAAAACTGTGTCGATAGAAATTGAGATGTGTCTTCAACGCCAAGGGATTATGTTAGACTTATAAGGTTTTTGATGAAACTAGAAACTTCCAGTTTCAGGCGAGTGAATCTGGACTTCGAAAGTAATCTCGCACCTTTCTGGATATGTTCCAAAACATGCCAACAGGACAATTGAGGAAGATGAAATGAAATTTGATTGCTCTATTTCCCGGTGTGTCACTGACGAATTAAATTGTTCATTTTATCGAATAGAATAGGCCAGAGGTTCCCAAACTTCAAACCTCCGCAGACCCCCCCCCCCCCCCTGCCGCGCAAAAAATACAGAGTAATCTGTCTTTTCCTAATATATTTTTTTGCTTTTTTTCCCCTTTAAATTTATTTATTCATTGTTCTATTTTAAGTTACGGAAGTTAAATTCTGTTTGAAATTCAATTAGGAACAAAAATGTTATCACCAAATTTCTACAACAAATTTACTAATAAAAATAATCTATTGAAGTTACTGAACAAAACACTGTTAGACAAGTTTAAGTGTGTACATTTTTCATATGAGTTGTATTTTTATGCGAATTAGGATTTTAATTATTAACTACGGTTCGAGCAAATTTATCCTGGCAGCGTCACAATGCTGTGATTAGGATCTGCACTCACAAAGCTGCCTGCTTAAGTTTGCCTCAATTATAGGGAGCCACCACTCTGGTTGCTATCGTTTTATTTGAAGTATAATATCCCTGTTTTAAAACGTGCCTCAATGTTTGCATTTTACTCTAGTTTTGTAACAATATGAACTTCGTCAAGTACACAAAATTAATTAACGCGTAGTGTGTTTACTTCCGAGGGAGAGGGGGGGGGGTGCTGGTCCTGCATGTAATTAAGCAAGAACTTTTTTATCCCTCACAAATGTGTTTTCTTTATAAATTAAAATATCGTTACTCTTCCTTCAATCTCGATTATATTTAAAGTTTTAACTGGATAGCACCGAGGACCCCCCGGGGGTACGCGGACCACAGTTTGGGAAACTCTGGAATAAGCTTTAGAAGTTTTGAAAAATCATAACACAAACTGCCTGGACCAGGATGATAAACGGACGAAATAAAATAGGTCGGCGAGGTCAAAAAAAGAAAACTCGGATTTTTTTTTTTTTTTTTTTCCTTTTGACGTATAAGGAGTTGTTGCACATCCGTTCATAACATTTATTCATACCTTCTTTCACTAATGAATCAAAAAGTTCGTTTGCCATTGTCACGTAAGGGGCCATTCATTAATTTATGTAAGGGTCCCGAGGGGGAGGGGGGTTAGAATATTCTCTACATACCCTTATATTGGGGGGGAGGGGGAAGACAAACCCATTCTTACGTAAATTTTCCAAGCCGATATTTTATATTCGAAATCTCGCGGTCAAGTGATTTGGCAGGGATCATATTTCATTTGCGTCTGAAATGGAAAAAACGTATTAGGATGAATTGTTTTTATACTTGTTTCACAAAGAATGTGCAAAATATAATAAAAAAATAGCACTATGTGTGGCATGTTTTATTTTTAATTGGTATCGTACCATACAATATATTTGAAACATAATAATCCGTTGATTTACGTCAAACTGGGAATTTTAGTGTAACTGATCGTTTTCTAACATCATTTAATTATTTTAAATAACGAAATGGAACATTAAGAGCAGGAGGGAAGGGTTTGAAAAATGTAATATACCCTTACATGGGGTTAGTGGGGGTCGAAAATTGCAAAAATCATCCTTACATAATTAATGAATGACCCCTAATGGCTCAAAACTTTCAACGTAATTTTTTTTTATTGCGTGTCATTGATGATCTATCTTCGTTGGTTTGGTGCTTAGTCATTTTTGAAAGCTCTTCTTTCAGTGCGCTCTGAATTGTGTTAATACTTGACTTCTGACAAAAACTCTGGAACCAATCGCAAAAAATGTCTCCAATGGCCCAAGCAAATTCGTTACCCACTTCAAAATGCAATTCATCGCCTGTTGTTTTCAATCTCGGGAATTTTACCTGTTTTCGATGCCGCATTCGCTTAAAATAAACCCGCGTAAAATGAGGGTCAACTACATCGATTTATATCGTTTATACGCATCCAAGCACATGTAAACTAAATTTGCGCAAGTTTTGTGGCAAGCAGAAGTTCACATTGCTCGAAAATAGCAGTTTCCCAAGCAAGCATTTTCCCAATCCCAGCGTGTTCCAGCTACACTCCTTCAAATCAAAATAATCAAAACTTGGGAAGATTCGCAAGCACGCAAACTTGCGATTTCAAAAAAAAAAAAAATCATTTTTTTATAAAAATGGAAAGGAGGACAAACACATCGCCAAGCTCGAGAAAGCAATTTTGAAGAAGGTAAACGAACTCGTGTAACTTGCACGTGACACCTAAACAACGCTTTGACCTGAAGCGGCCTGCATAAGTCTGCACGCACCAGCCAAAACCAAACATTCCATTCCTTCCAGAAATGTTACAAATCGCCATGGGAACGATATAATTCGGGTGATAAAATTCGGAACAAAAGATGGGTAACTTATTATTCATCGGAATAGTCGAAGGGTGGTTCCTTCGATGTTGGAAATCTATTTTTGGAATTGATTGGAGCTAGGAAATGCTTCTCGGGTTCACGCAATAGCCGTTTCCAGCGGAGATTGATGAAATAAAATAGTAAAAAAACACGCTTTTGTAGCAAAATGAACTAAAAGGTGAAAAATAATCTTTGGATGATAGTAGTTGACCAATCACTTAATTTTAATGTAACACAAAAAAGCGTGGGGTGCTGTCTATTTACATTTTTGCTTGGACAACAAATGGAAGAAATTCAAGACAACTGATAAGAAGCCCCCCACGCTTTTTTTGTATTACATTAAAATTAAGTGATTGGTCAACAACTATCATCCAAAGATTATTTTTCACTTTTTAGTTCATTTTGCTACAAAAGCGTGTTTTTTTAGTTTTTTAAACTATTATTTTATTTTTCTGTTTTTTTAGTCTTATGTTGGAGAATTATCAGGCGACGAAATTATTTATAAAACGAGTGCGAGGTAATATCTTAAAGTAAAGACAAGGACACCTCGATGGGAAGCTACTGTGAGTCATCGATGTATGTTTACGGAAATCATATTTATATTACTTTGAAAATCTGAGATGCATTTGAATAAAAGTTTGTTCAACAATGGTCTGATCAGCAATGAATTTCAAATTGAAGGCTCACCTAAATTTTGGCATGAAATTAATTATATTTCATGTTCTAATTACCTTGGAACATTGGAACAAATTTTGTCTGATGCAGAAAAATTAAAAGTTTTTGTAGGTATTTTGAAATAATTTTTGCGAGCATTTTTTAATGTATTTTTTTAAATTTTTCCTTTTTCACTGTTGGATTTATGCCAAAATATTGATTAAAAACTAACAATTAAAAGAGTTAATTAATTTGATTATAGAATATTGCATTGTCATCGGGTCTGAGGTCGCGTGCCAAATTTCAAAAGAATCCGATCTCAGGAAGTGGGCGAAATTTGAGCAGCAAGATTCCGTTACAAGATACATACATACATACATACAGGTGAAGCTAATAAAAGCGTGTTAAAAAAATACGCCTATGGAAGACAAATGTTGATCCAGCGATGTTATAAGGCCAAGGAAATAAATAGGAACAAGACTACTTTTTTTTTGCTGAAGACAGCTTCTCCCAAAATAAATTTAAAACCACTCATTGTGAAGAAGGATTTAAAATTTTAAAATTTAAATTTCCAATTTTCTCATAATAGTTGGCTTGGAACCCTCCAAAAAAAAGTTTCTACATTCGCTCCCGTTTATTACTTAAAATTCTGGAGAAAAAAAAAGGGCGTAAAAATAAAAGCAGTCGCGTAATTTGCAACAAATTACATTACATTTTGATGACCAGATTTCTTAACCTAGTTGTAACTCCCTCCCCCCCACCCTTATTTGACCAAAGATAATTCCTTCCTTAATAGAAACCAAGAAAGATGGAAAACAGGAGTTTTTCGAATTTCAGGGAGGGAAAACAGACTCATAACAGATGTTTCGCGACGCATAAGCTTTACATTTTTGCATTAAAATAAATAGGAATGAAGTGTGATTTTATGAAAAAAAAAAAAACGACATACCTAAGGTAAAGCACCAGTAGTGGCCACTTTTTACTTATGTACTTTGAAGAAAGAAATGAATAATGTTTTTTTTTTTTTTGGTACTTAATGTAACTATCATATTGAATCAACTTAGAAAGTCGTCCGTCAAGGTATGACGGGTGAAAATTGCTTCTACATTTCAACGAAGTCATTGCCTGTTTGGTGATATTTTGATGGTTAAAATTGTAACCCTAACTCCAGTGGATTAACCTGAACTCCAGTACTTGACCATTTTTTCGTTTCTTCATTCCCCTGAAATGATAATCTTGCCAGTAAAACAGTTAAGTTACCGGATCGAGTTTAGCATTGTCACAATAAAGCCTTTCCCTGCATGTCAAACAATACCAAAACATCTTATCAAATTATGCCGCGGCGCGAGTTTCATTGTTGAAACAAGCGCGTTACGTTGCTCGATCATCGGCTATATGAGGATTTTATCAATCAGTTATTTGAATTTAAAGTAAGCAATGTAAATTCTTCGGATGGGAGAATGTCAGATGGCCACTACTGAAATTTTCAGATTTTGGATTGGCACACGATTTTTTAATGAATAAAAAATTGAACAAATTGAAATTCTGGCATTTTTAGAAAATTGGACAAAGGAAGAGTTTGGCTATAATACGCTCATTGAGTTTCAAGAGAGGTATTTAATACTGTAGACTCACAGATGAAAAATACACTTCACTGTGGCCACTACTAGTGTGTTTTAAACCTTGAAGTGGCCACTACAGTTGTTTTACCTTATATTTTACTGTGTTTTTTGTTTATTTTCTTTTTAATTATGAATGGAAATTTTCAAAAAATATACTTCATATGTAAAGGATCTTGAAAAAAAAAAATCACCCATCACTTCATACACAGTTTATACACAGTTGACAGTTGGGACCTTTCTGAAGGATGATAATAAGATTTTTTACAGACTAAAAAAAAAAAAAGATGTTTACTCGATTACATAGGCCAAAACCTTATCAAACCGCCGCAGCTGCTGTAATCAGTACATTTGTAGTCTCCAAAAAAAAAAAGAAACGTTAACGATTTTTACAATCCGATGTGGGTAGATAAGGAATCCCGCTCTTAGGAGTAGATGGATGGGCATTAGAAAGGGTTCAAAGTTCAATTACTTCGACAATAATGATCCGCTGACACTATGTCGAAGAAAAACTGTAAACATAAGTCTACGCAATACATTGATTCGGAAGGTTCATTACTAAAGTAAAGTAATAACCAGGGCTAGATAAGCAAAAATGTCCGGAGATTTTGAGGTAAAGGGGGGGGGGGAATCAAAATTTTTTTTCGGAAAAAATTGGAAAGAAATGGAAAAACCTATTTTAAGAAAAAAAATCAAACATTAAAACTATGCAATCCGCATTATTTTTCTTTTTAACAAAAACATAAACTCAAGTTTTAAACATATGCACAAAATCAACCAGTAGCTTTCTTCCTTTAAAGCACCAAAAATTATTCAAATTTTTCCAACCGTCACTGTTAATTTAGAATGAGGCGTAAATTTTGTAAACATTTCAATGAATTCGTCAGGCTTTTTCTTCGTAAATTGTAAAATTTGAAACAGATAGTTGCTTTTTCCATTTTGAAGTTACATGCAAGTGTGTACATAAGAATGAAAAAATATAAAAAAAAATTATTAAAATGTTTCTACTAATCTATACTAATAATATAGCGCTAATCTGAGGAACTAGTAAAATTCTTTTCGTGTTAAATAGTCCCTTTATTGAGGAAGGCTTTAGGCTATACTGCCGTACTAAGCACAGATGTGGTATCTGCAGTTGAGCTCAAAATGAGAAATCGACGATTAAAGTTTTACAACTCATTTCTTTGATTATGACTTAATTAAATGCTCAACTGCAATAGTTGTTTCGTAAATAACTTATCTAAAAACCGTAAGAGAGTTTTTTTACTAAAATCTTAATTTAAAATTAATAAATGTAGTTACGACAAATTTTCTTTTCAAAACCTTTTCATATACTGAGCTATTTTCACCGTAAGTGACAACTACTACGCATTCTTAGGGGTATCTGCACAGATACGACAAAAATAGCTTAGTAAAACGTGCTCAAGGTATCATTAAATAATACTGAAAACATCTGCTTTTTTTAGACTTAACTGTTTCGCTTTATTTTGTTAATACAAATCTAACAGAATCTACCTTCTGAAATATACCATTTTCAAAACTCCGGACGGTTAAAACTGTAATCCGTAACAATTTTCTGTTTTTTATTTATATAAAAAGAATGTGTTTTTATAATGTTTTATTTTCTAGATTCATTTTTACCGAGCATGAAGATAATTTTGACAGCTGACGATACTTAAATGAAAATATTACTGGCCGTAGAATAAAATGAGTTTTTTTTTTTTTTTTTGCATGAAAGAATTAGATATGAATATTTTACATGCATTTCATTTTTAGAATTTAGATTTTAAATAAACATTTGAATAGAAAAAGCTGAATATTTACTTTAACAATTATGCAAAGTTGTATTAGTTTTTATTATCGACCTGTATCAACTATTCAACGGTAAATTAATTTTTAATTCTGTGTTAGAATGAACTGCTATATTATTAAATATGCTGCTTTACTAAGGTATAAAAGTCGTATCTACAAAAAATACTACGGAAAAAAGTGGTAACTGCGCAGATACCACATTAAAGGCTTAGTATTTGTCACTTACGTTCAAATTGCCTTAGCAAACTCCGCAAACTGTGCAGTTACGATTTTTTTCTTAAAGCTTTTTTTAATATTTCGCGTTCACAAATCGCCAAAAAACTTGACATTTAGGTAAATTAAATTACTAACGACCACCTGGTGACAATAACTCAATTTTGATAAAATGTGCAGATACCACATCTGTGCTTAGAACGGCAGTATATAACATCACGCTATGACTAATAGGAGTGGAGCAGCAATAAATTGAAATTAAATCATAACCCTCGCCGAAGCCCGAATAGCTCAGTCGGTAAAGCGCTGGGCCAGCAATCCCAAGGTCTCGGGTTCGAACCCGGCGGAAAGACTTAACATTTTTTAACCGGCTGATTTAAAAATTAGAGTTAAAAAGTGGATATGGATCATAATTTTTTACAATATATACGTGTCATATATATATATATATATATATATATATATATATATATATATATATATATATATATATATATATATATATATATATATATATATATATATATATATATATATATCATAGCATGATGCACTTTTGTTGTCTTTTTAGCACGGGTGAAATTGCGGGCAGAGCTAAAAATAAATAATGGAAAGTATAAATTGTTTCTCAATATTATTACTGACCCAGGCAACGCTGGGCATGTCTGCTAGTTAATAATATAGACATACTAATTCTGTCCCGTGTATACGAAACAGTTTTCGTGAGAAAAGCAGCAAATAATATATTGGTACAGAGAAATTATCTTATAGATTGTGTTATCAAAATTAACGTTTTCATGTATGATACTGAACATTTTTTAAACAAAAAAAAAAAAAAAAGCATTGGCATGTAAGTATTGTACATTTCGGAACACATTATTTAGTGCTAGAACTATCAAAATTTTCAATTATTCCCAGGAGAATATAAACCCCTCCGGGGGGAAAAAAACTTTTTTTTCGGCCGTTACCTTCTCTCCCCATAATCAGGAAAATCACTAAAGCAGTCATTTTTTTTTTCCTTGAGGAGAAGCATTAAAATTCAAATTTGCTTTCTGAGGGGGGGTGAGGGGGGCAGGTCAATAAGTCCTTTAAATGTATTTTACATACATTTACATACTAGGATTAGCAATATGGCTGAAAAGCATTAGTCCAAGGGGATCGGATTAATCCCCTTCATCATTTCGTTTCTAAGTACCGGAATTTCTAATTTTTGAGCGAGGCAGGGGGGAGGGTTATAAATGCATAATTAATAACACACCACAAAAACACATGGAAAAAAAATAATCCAAGCAGGGCGGGTTTGGGAACTAAACAGACCCCCTAAATACTGGTCTGATAATTCCTGGTTAACTTTAAATTCATATTTTAAAACATCCTCATAAATTACTCTGAACGGCATCTTTCAGAAGATTATTGCCTCAGATGCCAATTTATAATGTTAGCATAAACTCAAGGAGTGAATAATAAGACTTTCAAGCAAGTTAACTAAAACAGTGTACGAGAGAACAGTAAATGCAGGAAGTATACTATCGTATTCTGTCAAACAAATAACTTAAGATTGATACAATCGCTCATACGCGGTAAGTTGAATAGTTTGGCTAATACCACAGTAGAAAACTTCAATTCTATTCAATCATATTGTCAGGATGTTCCAAATAATTACAGAGTGCGTTGTACCGAACTAGATGCTTTATTAACTTGCCGCAACTCGCAGCATGGGAGAATTGCCCACAACTCATGAGGCTCACGCTTTTATTATGAACATAGAACACTCTAGAACATCTCATTAGAAAGTTAAAGAAACTTCTAGAGCAAACAAAGTAACAGTTTAAAAGTCCAAACTCTGGATTGTTACAGCCGGGACCACAGATCCCGGCTCCTACATGCTTCAAGCCCGGCGCGCTGCCGACTGAGCCACTGTGATTATAGTCTGCGCGGCAATGTTGTACAAGATTCATCAAATCGTCGCAACAGTTTCGAGTTTCCAATTCGGTTTTAACTGCGAAATCAACTTCGACATTGATTTTTTAGAATTATTTGCAAATTATTGCATAAAAATGAACATGGATCAGATACATTGAAAACCCATTTTCGTTGAAGTAAATTCCTTAACACGGAATGTAACTAAAAATAGTTTTAATGATCAAGACAATTTTTTCCTGAGCAGCGGTGATAAGTTATTCAGAGAGTTAGAGCTAACGGTCTCGTGTGAAGAGACATCGGTGGTGAAATATTAATATGGAGTCCCGATTGACTTGTCAGTGTTCCAGCACTTAGGACCTCAACCCGCACAAGGAGTGAAAAGCCGTAATCTACAGAGAAGAAACGTGAAAACCCTGGATCGAGTAAACTATAGTTCGCCATTTTTTTTCTCAAGGAGTATTTCGTTATATTAGTAACGAATATAATTGAGTAATTATAGTAAACCTTAAGTTCCCCCAAATCAAGTAAAAGTTACTTCATTCGAAATAACCACATAAATTATCTCCAAGGACAAAGGTCATATACAGGAGTGCCCACCTGGGGCGGGGATCACGGCGCAGACTGCGTCATTCAACTTTTTAGGGGGGTGTTTTGAGAGGTATTTTTCTCTTTTTAGGGGGCTCTTTATTATATTTAGGGGGGCACCCCTGTCATATAGCATCATCTTGGGGCTCATTTAAAAGAAAATTGGGTTCGTTTACTGACCGTTCACAAAATTTCGAAGATTAAAAATGAACAAGTTACAAAATTCTGGACTTTAAAAATAGATCCTTCACAAAATTCCAAGCTTAAAAATTGGAGCCTTCACAAAATCCTGATCTCTAAAATGGGCCTTACCCCCCCCCCCCCAAAAAAAAGGAACATAGACCGGTCCGAAAATGGAATACAGCCGTATTCATTAATAAAAGAGCTTTTACTTTGTTGACACATTTTCATAAACTTTTCTAAAAATCAAAGATTACTAACTTAAATAAATTTTACAAACTTCAATAAGTGTCTTCACAAAATGTTTAGTTTTTCACAAAATTCACAAAAAAAAGCATAGTTGTAAAGACATAGCTGAAGAACCCTTGATATCGTTATCTACATCTTGTGTAAGATAAAAGAAAGATAACTTCGAGTCAAGAGGATGTAAACACAGCAAGTGGTGCTCAATTTTGAAAAATGTTGGTTCATACTTCTCATTAATTGTTGATACAATTGACATGTTATTTGTTTATCTGCATGATACTGATTTTAAACTGAAATCTTTTGCAAAAAATTTCAATCTCAAGATTTTATTTTTTTTCTTTAGAGCAGATTTTAGGAATTTAGTGCATTCTCGTATGCATATTTTGATGATTTTACTGTGCATAAAATCGGGGCTTTAATGAGTTTCTGCTATCTGCTAGTACATGTTGCACCAAGATGGCTTCAAACAAGCAAAAATTAAACAAGCCCGTCAATTACGGGCTTGTGTGATTCAGACGGAATAAAGTTTCAAGCTTTTGAAATTAATAACACAGTAAAATCCCGGTTACATCGAACTTCAAGGGACCGAAAATCTTGTTCGTTGCAACGGGAATTTTGTTAGAATGGAATTCAAGCAATGTATGGTAGACTCCCGATAATCCGCGGAATTGAGTGGCAAAATTGCGCGGCTTAAAATTTGGATAATTTTTTTTTTTTTTTTAAATATTGCGCAAAATTATATATATTGATACTATACTGTATTTTAAATATTAATAGATTTTTTTTTACTTGAGTGGAAGTGCTAGGCATTAATAAATAAAATAAGCTTTCACTTATTTAAGGTCTTAACAGATATAAGATATTTCAACTCCATTTACCACTTTCAATTTGCCACAGCACACAAAACAGGTGAAATTACTTTAATGTGACGTCTAATGCTTTCAAGTTTATAGTATAAACACCCATTTTGTTAAACACTTAATACAAGCTGAATCATTAGACACCGTATTTACAAAATGACATTATAATAGTACTTAATTCAACATTTACTGAAAAGATTTGCCTCGCTGTAGCACAATTTCATTGAAGATGTACCTATTTTTTAAAAAATTAAACTTGCATAATAATGATTAAATGATGAATCACACAAAAATTAAAATTATAATCGTTTTTTCTGGATAATCTTTTTAGACACAGTTGTAATGGTCTGATTGCCAGCTACTGTGTTTTCCTTTTGCAGATTAATTTTTTTTTTTTTTTTTTCCGCAATTCAGAACTTAAGTCCCCTTTCCTCATTCTCGAGCTATTCTTTCCAATACTTTCATTTGATTTTTCAACTAGTTTACAAATTTTCTGGGTTACCTGGCAGATTTTTTACCACTAGGAATTACACAATTTAATTTTAAAATTCTCCCATTTATAGTATTAGTAGAGCATTTGATTTATCTGTATTTATTTTAATAGCTGCTCAGTGCCTTTTTTTATTTTTAAGCAAACCTTTAGCGTTTCCAGCATTCCCGTAAATTTTTTGGCTTTTTTTTTTCTTTTTGCAAGTAACTTTTTTCTTTTTTTGTTTTGTTTTATGTAATTTGGCTCGGCAGTTTCCAACATTTTTGCAAAGATCCCCGGTAGCACACGTCGTACGACATTATCGTAAAACATACCAATACTATATCGCATCGTTATGGGATCACGATATACAACGATATCTAATCTGACACCGGGTATGATATTGATACTAAATATCATAAACAACATTGTGACGACGAAAAAAAACGATGTGTCGTTATTTTTTTGCCAATATCTTCCTTTAATGTTAATATGACGTTGCGACGACATCGTAAGTGCTATTGTGCCGACATTTCTGATATCTCCCTACATTGCTCCACGTCGTCTTGCCGATGACGTGACCGATTTATGCTGCCTTTGAAAATTGGTTTTCAAATTGCTTGCAAAACCTAAAAACCGCAGAAATAAAGAAAAAATACAAAAAGCGGACAATCGCGTATCCGCGGAAGATTTTCACCCCCGCTGTATTGATACACAATACTTTGTACAAGCAGAGAAAATATTTACAGTACACTATAAATGTTTTATAGTTTTGCAGAACAATAAGAAAGCGAAAAAAGAAATCCAACTTTGAATTAACAATTTTTCGAAAAGAAAGTCATTGGTTTTTGCTGCCTGCTGCGAATATACATAATCCTGATTGTTGCCGAATGGAACTCCAAATTTCGCCGACTAGAACTCATAGTTCCACCGAATGATGATAATTTAGCCAAATCGTCAGACAAAATTTACCGAAAAAGGAAATATTTGGGAGGTCACAGTGACCTCCCACCAGAGCGCCCTTATGTACGACTAGCAGCCAATGATCTTAACCTTCAATTAAAACCCGCCCAAGAGGACGAGAACTTTCCGCGTACCGGCGACAGATGAACAAACAGAAGTCAGAAAACCTCGACAATAAATTTGTGGGAAAGAAAAACAGAAGAGCGAAAAACGCTCTTTGACAGCCCGGCGCTCTGGAAAGCGAACATAACAAAATGTCTGCATACATTTCTCCACTATCTTTTGATCCGCAGAAAACGAAAATAACTCATCCCTTGAGAAGAAATATGTGCCAATAACGCACGGAACGGCGAGGAATTTAGAAAAGCAATTTTGAATTCAAACGAGATAAGGGAGGGAGAAAAAAAAAAACTGGAGAAATATGTGCTAGAACTACATGAGACAGTTAAAATGCATATTACCTGAAGATTTAAAGGCTTCTTATACAACAAATGAGAACGCTTCAGTACTTTTCATCAAAGGGATTGAATTTCCTAAGAAGGGAATCTGAAACAACGCTCTTTAACTTTAACTCGAAAATGCTAAACTTAAACTTTAATCAAAAGTTAATGGAGAGGGTTATTCATTTTACGTAAGTATCGACGATTATAATCTCGCTTTCCAATGACATCAGCTTTTGTAAAGATAAAAATTGCGATTCCCCCCCCCCCCCCCCCCTCGTATCATTTCACTTTCACTGGAAGGATTTTTGAAAAAAGACGAATTTTGAAGTGGAAAGGACAGTAAAATTTAAAAACCTTATAAATTTATTCTCTTTAAAATATCAATATTATTGTCAAAAAACAAAACGCCAGATGTCATGTAATTGGGCGCAGATAAAAATCATTAAAAGTGTAGCCCTAGTGAAAAGATGTTTGTGCTTGGGCGCACTCGTTTATGTTTGAGTTGAAAGAGGACAAATTCTTAAGATCGGTACAATGCCAATAAACGGTAAAATGTAAACGGTAAAATATAAAGTCGTAAGGTAAAACACCCTTAGTGGCCAGTGCTTCAGTAGTGGCCACTGCAAGTTGACTTTTGTACTTTGATGAAAGAAATGAACAATAATATTTTTTGTTGGTATGTAATGTAACTATCATATTACGTCGATTTTATTCAACATTTATTTGAATTTAAAGTAAGTAATGTAAATACTTCGGTTGGGAAAATATCAGATTGACACTACATAAATGTTCAGGTTTGGAGTAGCCAATGCTGGATCAAATTTGAGGTTTGAGAAGAAATTGATAAAAATTCAACAAATTGAAATTCAGGCATTTTTAGAAATTGAGAAGATTTAGAAAGCGTTGAGCTATAATACGCTCATTTCGTTTCAAGCGAGGTAATTAATATTGTAGACCTATAGCTTAAAAATGTACTTCACTGTGGCCACTACCGATGTTTTAACTTAGAAGGGGAAAAAAAAGAGCTGCTTTTCTGCCCCCTATTTTATCAAATGGAATCTGTTTAAGCTTCAGCTAATCAGAACTTATCAGAGCCAGACCATATATCAGCAATGGAAATCACTCACACGGCAAATAGGAAGGGCAAAGTTAACAGTCACCACGAATATATTTGAAACGAAACTTCGTTTCAATTTGAATAGAAAACTAAAGATTATTTATCCTATTTCTACCGAAGACATTTTTTTAACTAAGACTAAGTGAATTTTATTGTTATTATTTCTTGCAAATTATTTTATACCTTCCATTATTACACACAAAAAAACAATTAATTAAAATAATAAATAAGTTAACTGTTCGTTTTTTTTTTTTTTTTTTTTGAATCATGGTGTTACACCTGCATCAAACATTTTTTTAAAAAAACAATATGATGTTTTGAAGTTTCAAAAACTTCAGTCATACACTTAGTTTTGAGGCTACAAAAAAATTACAAAACATCCCCCCCCCCACACACACAAAAAAAAAATATTTTTTTTTTTTTGGAAAATTAGTCCTGAACCAATTAATAAATTCTGCTCAAGTTGCGTAAACGCGGGACCATACTCTGGAACTTCTCCCATCTTTTCTCAATTATTTTGTAGCGCGATTCCTATTTTCAAGCTATGGAAACCTTCTTTACACGTCTAGAGTTCTCTTAATTAGAGAAAGCAAAAGAATACAAATACTCAAATTATATGTTAAAATCGTCAGATTGTCACCTGAAATGCTATCTTTAAGCAACGAATAAGTGAAATGCAGTCTGACACAATCATTTTCCGCAAATCCTCATCTAGCTATGTTTATAACTAGAGACGTACCGAGTACTCGGTAACTACTCGGTACTTGGCCTACTTGGCCAATTTGCCGAGTACTCGGTACTCGGCCAAATTCTGATCAGACACTCGGCCAATACCGAGTAGTTGCAAAAAATTGAATATTGTCCAAGACAGATACTAAAATTTATAAAAAAAGAGCAAGCATTATATTCTGCAATCATTTGCAATTAAAATTTATAAGTCATATTTAAATTTTAAGAATAATGAAATTTGTAATGCTTTAATGGAATAAGTCTTTATTTTAATGTCCCCAAAGTTAATAAAACTTATTTATTAAAAATTATGCAAAAAAGGTAAGTATAGAAAATATGGAATTTTTATATTAAAAATGAATTTTTGCTACAAACAAAAATTAGTTATAAAAAATATAAAAATACCTTTGCTTAAAAAATGAAAGGAAATAAAACAACGTTAAAAGCACAGTGCAGGAACACTGCAGACACGTGTTTCGGCATTACAAATAATTCCTTTTTCAATGCACAAAATGGGAGCTCGTGGATTTAAAGGCTTCCGACAAAAGTCGGATATTTTTGTCGAATGTCTTTACATTATTTAGCTCACATGTCACTACTATTCCAATAAGTTCAAAATTTTCATCACATGTGTGTCGGTGGTTCCTCATAAAATATAATTGGTACTTGGTAATTTGGCCGAGTAGTGAAAGGCCGAGTACTCGGTAACTCGGTACTCGGCCGAGTAGTGAAAGGCCCAGTGCTCGGTACTCGGCCAAAGTGCTACTCGGTACGTCTCTATTTATAACCAATTCAAAATCACAATTCATCAGTTGCATAGCTGCATTTCCTGCTTAAGACATTATGCAGGGTTTAAACAGCAGCCCTTTGCAAGAAGTTAAATTCTCTTTTGACACAATAGAATAGAGAAACTTACAGCATGACAACAGCCTACTTAGTTAATTTTTAAAAAAAAATAAATAGTAATTAGGGGAGGGTGGGCCACAATGAGACATGAGCCACACTGAAACATTGGAAGTTAAAAATAAATACAATTCTGACAGCTACCACCACCTAGGAAGAGTGAACTAACCAAAATGCTTAACAGAACTTCTAGTTCCATGCTGTTTCTATGCTTTTGTTTTGTACAAAAAAAATAGTTACTGTTTCTACACACTGAAAGTTATTTGGATAATTTCTTGCATCTATCATAATCTTGAAAAACTTCAACAATTAAGGCAAGTTTTGTAGCTTAAGTTGTTACTGACACTTTAATCTTCTATTATTTAGCTATATTATTTTTAACTCATGGTTTATTTTTAATGATATAAAGCAAAAATCTTTATTTTGTAGTTTGGGTCACAATGAGACGTCGTATTTGTATTTTAACTTTTTAACTAATTATTACAAGTGACCCAGGACCTTAAAGAAGGGGATTTTGTCTTAGCTCAATTCCCTTTGAGTGGAAAAAGCTCAAGCAGGCCTACTTTCTATAAATATGTATCTGTCATTACAAAGTGTTCTGATAATGAGGTAGAAATACAGTGCCTGAAGAGTCAACTCCTCTAAAACAAATTCATTTATATAGATAACAATATTTCGAATACAGTGCCTGCCGCTTATTAAAATCACATTCGTTCTGAGAACATTTGATTTTATAAAGCGGCTGATTTTATAAACCGGCACTCATGCACTGAAAAAAAATAAAAGGTTTTTAAGTATAAATACTCTAAAAAAGAAATAAATTACGAATACTCGTATTTTATTTTTAGTCTAGTTGTATTGTATTATTTTAGTTCAGTTGCAAAATACAGTTGGCATTTTAACTTACATAAGGTATGTACACTTTTAAAATTTCTCATGGGTCTTAAAATATTGACTTATTGTTTGAATAAGAGAATTTAAAAGCAAAGATTGAGAAATCCCTAATTTAATTGCAGCATCACACTAACTACATTTAGGAAGCTTGTCATACTAATTCAAAATTTCGAATTAATCTTTCACACTCAAGTCGTCACGACTTGCTAGCTAACAATTTTAACTCAATTGTAAAAATAAGTTGTCAACCCCTGTAAATAGCTGAATGAGCACGAACTGATTGACTCAGTGGTGAGTGAGCAGGGCTGCATGTCGAAACAGTTCTGCGAAGTGGATACAGGCAGCACCAACTAAATACAGTGAAACCTGTGTAAGTTGACCACTTGCGGTGCACTACTTTAGTGGTCAACTTAAACAGGTGGTCAACTTACAAAGGTTGATTTATATGCAGGGGCGGCAAATAGGGGGGTCAAGAGGGGGCGGTCGCACCCCCAAATTTTTTGAGCAGAATAATAGAAAATGGGTGAATTCAAAGTATGTTAGTCGGAAATCAATGTTCATTAAAGGAAATCTCGCTGGTTCTCAGCAACTATTTGATGAAACTTGACGCATTCTCACACTAGAAAAAGTGTTTTTCGTTATTTGGATGATGACTTTGAAATTCATGAAGTATTTTCGGCTTTTTCAGAACGTAGAAAACTAGAGAACCATGGTTAATTTTAACTAAAGAAGACATTGCTTCATATAGGCTAAATATTTCACACTTGTGTGCCCAGTGTAACGACGGTATGTCCAATATGAGAGGCTCGTGAAAAGTGGTGTGGCAGCATGGTTTTCACAAGAAAATTCCTTGATATTTTACATTCACTTTTACGCTCATTTTTCAAGTGTATAATTATTTAATGAGTGTTTTTTGTTTTCTTCTGCTAGAAACACATTTCAGCTGCTCAATACATTATAAGGTTTTCAGAGAAACTTCTTAAAAATGCATATGATTATTGAATAAAAAAAGACATATCAACCAAATACCATTTATGGGGCTCTATATTTATGCAATCGCGGAGTGACACACGATAATCTTCAAGAGTTAAAACGATAAAAACATTTCTCTATAACTTCAAAGCAGTGATTTGGTGACTGGAAGAATTATTGCAAAACGATTCTTTCAATGGTGGAAAAGCTCATGCCCTTTAGCATGTATGACTTTGTTTGAATTTTTATCCAGTTTGTTTGCATCGGGAAAAAGTTTTTGAAAAATGCTTTACTCTATCAAAATCTATATCTACAATCCGCTACTCGACAATTCAAACCACAGTTCAATCTACAATTGATGTGTGCACCATTCTACCACAGTTCAATCTACAATTGAAACTGAAAATAGATTTTTTATAGATGTATATTGCAATCAATCGTGAAATTTTTCAAAAAAAATCCTTCCTCTAAGCCAATTTTAAAGAGGCGAAAAAAAAAAAATCCACATGATGATGTGAAGTCAAACATTGATTTTTGAATATTTTGTATGAAGTAATAGATTCAGTTTCGAATGAAATTAATACAATAATGAGATTTGATGATAATTATTTGTTTGTATGGTCGACTGGGATTATGGTTATTTGGATTGGATCATGAAAACGAAAAATAAAATGTTTCAACAGTGAGTAAAATTTTTAGCGTGAGGCAAGAAAAATTACAAGCAATATACCGAAAGAATGGTTTTCACATCCAGAGACTGCAGTTTCGTCCTTGTTATGGACTCATAAGTCTGGAATAGTGAATAACAGAGCTAGATGATATCCCATTGATCTGAGAGCGCCGACATGACTAGATTATTCAGTGATGAAAAGTTTAAGCACCTCACAGTTTTTGAAGTAGTCAAAGTGATTTTGAAGAGCAAGGTATAAAAAGTGTTTTAATTCATAACTTTGTGTTACTTCAATTATTTTTTAACTATTACAATCAGCTCAGCTGATACAGAAAGATTTTTTTTTATATCTCAGGAGGTTAGAGAAATATTTTCGAAACACAAGGGGGGGGGGGATACTTTTTCCATTTAGCTGAATTGGCAAAACAGCACGACATTGGGCACTGATAGATTAGTAACACGATTCCCCTGCTCTTCCAAATTCCAAAAATCATGCATTATAACTTTTCCAAAAGGTATAAAATTTTTAGTAGTGGGATGTTTTGTATTATAACTTTTTAGTCAATGAATCAAAATTTAATTGTTTCTAAACACTAATTTTATTTATACTAAACCGATTTTATGACAACTTCTTGTTAGCTAATGTGTGTTTGGTTTCGCTTTGGGGTTATACATATTTAAGAAACTAGACCCCCCAAATGAAATGGTGAAATGCCGCCCCTGTTTATATGATATGGGCTAATTCCGTGCCTGAAAAAAGTGGTCAACTTAGACAGGTGGTCAACTTCACAGGTTTTACTGTACATGGATCTGAAATAATTCTCTTGAGACTGCTTCATACTTTTTTTTTTTTCATTCAACTCCCCTCCCCAAAAAAAGTACAACCTTCACCTTTCTTTTTTCGTTTTTGTTTATATGGCATTTGTTATTTTATTAGTGCTGCAATGTTTTAAATCCTTGAAAGAAAAAGAATCCTGGTTCCATTCAGAGAAGAATTAACATATGCTCTCCAAAAGTTTGATTTTAAAAAACGGCGAGGATGATTTTATTAACGGATAAACCTAACATCTTTTGATATAGAAAAGAATCTGTTCTTCCAGATTTGATTCTATAAAGTGGCTGATTTTATAATCCAGTGATTTTATTAGTGGCGGGCACTGTATTAGCATCCAAGATATCCTGGGAAAACTGCCTCAGCCAGATATTCATTCAGACTTGAGAGTGCTTAGAATGCAATTTCCATAGGATGTATTAATACTGTTGAAAAACACTAAAATTTAACCTTTGCTTATTTTTTTGTTTAAATACTCTACTAAATTGTTTAAATGCAGTACTGAAATGTTTAAATGCTGTTGCAAAATGCTTTTTAATAACTCTAATACACTAGCTAAAGGTACTTATTTTGCAAACTTTAGGTAACAATACAGTGATTATTCAGTAGTCCCATTATGGCCCTACTTAATGTTGCATAGTGGCCCATAGCTGGGCCACAATGAGACACTTTTCATCGAATTTATAAAACCTCATAACTTTTTTTTTCTTGCATTAAATGGGCTAAATTTGGTGCAATATACTAAAATTTGATACCTTTAATCAAACATGTTTTTGTTCTTTAGAACTCACCAATATGTGAAAAATGAAAAATACGTGTTTCTCGTCTCATTGTGGCCCACCCTACCCTAAACATTAATAACTAAAGTTTTGATTAATTTGCGGTTAGCGATGTAATCATAATTTTCCTTTTTCTTTTGAGCATGCAAAAGTACAACTAACTAAAATCTTCTATCATCCATTATGTTACAATGATATGCATCATCAAAAATTGGTTTTTGAACTATTGTTGCAAATGTAGCAATACCAGCAAAATAAAATTTTATCAACACAAGTGAAGTTTGGTTTCATTTTTGTAACATTAACAACAAACTATTCTGTATCTACAAAAAAGCAAATAGGTATTCAGTTTGAAATATCTGTCAAGTGAAATTAAAGAGAGAAAAAAGGTTAAGTAGAGAGTACCAGTGGAAAGTACCACAAAAATAGACTTCAAATGAGGTGACAAGATAAGGATTGAGCTAAGTTGAAAAAAAACTTTTACAATGCCCCCCCCCCCCCTTTCTAAAATGATATACTGCTTGTAAAGAATTTCTCAGAATTTAACTTATGTCATGTTTTAAAAATCCCTCTATCTCTATACAATGACAATAAATTCTGGGATGTTGCGCCCTGGTGGTACGAGCGTAACAACTCCAAACTTTTGGTCAGATCTGAGGAGGTCATCTTAAGTGTCCCGTGGTAAAAGCTTCCAGGGAAGCTACTTCTGGCAAATGATGCAGATGTTGAAGTGTCTGTATTTATAGAGGAAGCACTAGCGCCTTTTTTGTTCTGGTTGGGGATTGGCTGATGGACGTTCGTCCTCGTTTACAGCCGACTTCAGGTTTCTCCCAGAATGTTCTTTCTGAGTACAGAATGCCAGGACAGAAAATCTACAAGTTCTGGCATCCAGGAATGCAGAAGAAACATTAGATGAGAAACTTTCAGCCAGCCTTCAACGAAGAGGGATGTCCAATGGAGTATAAATAATTGCAAGCATAAAGTAATAAATACTGCACATAAATTACAGTAAGTAAATTTAAAATAATACAATGAATGACAAATTACACTGAAAAGAACTAACAGAAATTTGTTATTGTTTTAGAGATCATGGGTTTCTTTTGCTTTGTTAGAGGAGGTTATTTCCTTTGAAAATATTACTTTCTCTTCTTATTTCGTTATTGTGGAAGCTTTCTGTTTTTCGACTTTCTCTAAAAAATATTATTTTGTAACTCATATTGTTTGTGCATAGTTCTCAATTCTCTGACATTTTCATCCTCAAATAACACCATTCAATGAAAATATTTTTCATTTAGAAACACAAAATTGGTTTTCAAATAGATAGCCTTGAGAATTTCAAATAAGGTGAAACTTAATTTTGGATTCATATTATAATGAATGATTTAGAACTCTACATACCCTTACTGGATGGGAAGGGGGGGTCAAATCTGTACGTAATATTTTCTAATTGGATATTTTGCATTAGAAATCGTGCGGTCAAATGGTTTGCGTTGTTAATTACTTGTTTTACAAAGAATGAACAGTGTAAAATATAATAAAAGAATCGCACTATGCAGCATGTATGGCATGCTTTATTTTTAATTAGTATTGCATTACAGGGGTGCCGACTTCGGGGGTGCTGCAGTGCTGGAGCCCCCCCCCCCCCCAAACTATTTGCGGGTGCTGTACACCGGAACTGTCAGTAGACAGAAGAAAGGAGGAATTCACCGATCGAGTAATGCTCTGACTTCATCAACAAAGAAACTTGCGCCATAGCATGATAATTCGATAACATTTTTGGAAATGTTTGACATGCAGCGAAATGCTTTCTTTTTACAAGGCTGAAATGGATCCGGTAACTTAACTGTTTTACTGGCAAGACTGTCATTTTAGAAGAGTGAAGAAACGAAAAGTGGTCAACAATGATTGGAGTTAGGCTTAATCCACTAGTTAAGGTTAAAATTTCAACTAACAAAATATCACCTAACAGACAAATGCTTCACTGAAGTGCAGAAGCAATTTTCTAGTTTCTTAAATAAGGATAAATTTTACGCTAGAGATCTGCGGCAGCAACAGAAAGGAGCTTTTTTATTCTTCTCTCTACTGAGCTTTACCTCCTTTTAATGGCACTATAAGGTTAAAAATCTTAACCTTTCATAAATTTATTCTCATTTATTCATACGTAAAAAATTTTTTTACTCATTTATATGCTATATCTGAACTTTACGGTTTTTTTCTGTACAAGTGAAGACACTTGAAGATCACTGTAATAAAAAATTTTAAACACCGATTTTTAAAAAGAATCCTAGAATTTCCTAGAAGTTTTTATTCTCAAGCATGACGACGCTTGAAGGTCACTACACTAAATAATTTTAAACACCAATTTTTAAAAAGAATCTTGGAATTTTCTAGAAGTGTTTATTCTCACCCACTAGTTGAGTCTCGATAACTCGAATAGTCCCTTCTCAAACTACCAATAACTCTATGGATTTAGCTTGTCCCTTGGGATTTCAAGTTTTTGAGAGTTGGTCGACTGTATATTACTTCTTCGTTGTAAATTTAAATTATTTGACTGGCGTAGTTCATTGCTCTTCACAATCAAAATTTTTGCAAACGAGAGAGTAAGACAAGTTTTTAATCCAAACTTTCAAGAAAAAACAATACTTTGTTATTTTTAAACCCTCTCTTCTACAGCTCAATTGAAGTTCTGTTTTTTTACAACGGGGTTTCCTAATCTTTTTTGTTTTGTGGACTGGACCCCTTGCCAATTTTTCCAGTTCTTCGTGGACCGCCCCCCTGCCAGGGCAGATTCCAAAATCAGTAAGACAGCGTGATATCTACATTCGAACATTGCAACGTAAATATTTAAGTTTCGCCCAAGGTGTTCTAAAACCATCAGTTAAGAGCTGAACATATTGAAATATTTAAGCTATTTTTGGTCACTTAAAGGCAAAGCAAATATATAACACAGTAAATAAGAATCCACATGTTATTAAATGAGCTCACACAAGATCACTTTACTACTAATAAAAATCTTTACTAATAATAAAGCTGAAAGTCCCTGTCTGTCTTGTCAGGATCTCTGTGACGCGCATAGCGCCTAGACCGTTCGGCCGATTTTCATGAATTTTGGCACAGAAGTAATTTGTAGCATGGGGTGTGCACCTCGAAGCAATTTTTCGAAAATTCAATTTGGCTCTTTTTCTATTCCAATTTTAAGAACAAAAATATCATAAGATGGACGAGTAAATTACGACATTATCATAATGTGGAACCGTAACATGAGCACAAGCCAATTGGCAAGATACGAAATTATCATAATGTGGAACCGTAAAATGGGTACAAGCCAATTGGCGAGAAAATTCACCATACATTGTTTGTAAATATACAGGCGAACAAATAACCTTTTAATTTTTCTATTACGGGCAAAGCCGTGCTTGTACCACTAGTAACAAAATAATTTTGCTTTTAAAAACATCGAGTGTTCCTGTTGAGTAGAAGCAATTCGTATAAATTGTTTTATTTTCATCAGAACCATTAAGGAAGTGACGAAACTTCAAATCATCGGTACGAGAAGAATAAACAAAATTTTTTAATGAATGCAGATATACCAGTCAGTAGGTATAACTAACCCCTGTGCATATCCATATTCTTCTATTTTTATTTTTCAGCTTTTATTTAGTTCACAAATCACATCAAATGTACAATCATGATTGTATAAATAGAATTAAGTTAGTGTCGCTGTTCAATATTTTCGCACTTAAATTACAGCACACGTAACACAGATAATCGTACTATAGCACAAACTATTTTTGACAAAAACAAGTACATGAATCGACAGAATCGAAGACCATCGACATAAAACTGTTAGTAAATATGACATGCTAAGGTTTAAAAAAAAAACGCCTATGAAAGCTTTCGACATACCGAGTCAACATAAAAAGCCATACAGATTATGCTTGAACACTGTACGCCAGAAATATTAAAATTTCAATAAAATATTGCCTGTTTCAGTACCAGTCTAACAGTTCGGTAAGGATGAACGAAGTACCAACAACAGTCTAAAATTACTCGATGCTGCAGCACACTACTACAGCAAAATTAAGCCTAACGTCACGGCATTTACACGTTGACAAAGTAAACAAATTCAGCAATATTTAAGTAAATCTCACGCTAATTAGGTAACTTATTCAAAATCTTACCTTCTTCGATGAATTATAGGTAATAAACCATCACAGAATTAGATAACTCTCAAACTCGGGAATTTAAATTCGCAATCACAACACGAGAAGCAGTAGCTTTAGGTGTGTGGATTTTACTGTTTGTCCTGAAAAACGGAGATCCGATGGATTGCACCTAAAACCGCCAAATGTACTCAAGCAACGAGAAACTCGCCAAATCAGCGGTGATAAAGATGCCGAAGAGAGAAGCTCATTTCCTGCATCTTTTTAATTCTTTCCTCGCTGGTGTTGTATTTTAATTTTATGATGGCTATTTTTTTTTTTAAACTTTTCTTGAAAAATAGATATCATTGCAACAGAACAGGCCCGGCAATAAGGGAGGGAAGAGGAAGAAAGGGGCAAGCGACCTATTATAGTAATATATTTACATATAACTTGGGCGTGGTTTTTGTTGTTTTTCGATAAAATATGCATCGAGTTTTCCCCCTTACACCCTGAAAAAATTTTTAATGACGCCAACAACGGCCTGTAACGAAATGCATTGTTGTTATGTAGTTTCCCCGTTGCTTGGGGGACTGGTGGGTGCTGCAACAACCGTTTTTCAGAAAAGGGGTTGTGTAAGGGGGGGGCAATGTCGGACAAATGACCCAATGCGTAACACCGGTATTCATTATTTTTTAAAACGTGACAGCGGGATAAAAATCTTCTCTAAAAACGATCAAAAAATATTGTTTCGGTGCCAATTTCATGATTTTGTGCAAAAAGTGCGTTTATTATGAAAAATTATTGTAAACAAATACAAAATGAAGGATCAATAAAAAATCAATTTTAGGATGAAACACAATGTATTTAAAATCTGGAACTTATTTTAGTGTTTAAATTTCCTGCAGTTAAAAACTGAATTCATGCTGGCCAGTGATAGATACATATCCTCTAATTGGGTTGTTTCCGAAATTTTTAAAGTATTTCTTTTTGAAAGAGCATGCTTAAAACATAGGATTTAACCATTTTTTAAATAATTTGACGAAGTTAAATATTTAAAAAAAATATTTTAATCGTTGCGCAGATTAATTTCATTTTTTACTCTTCGGAACATGACATCACAAGTAATGAAATGCAACTTACTGATGCCATTAGCAGAGCAGATCGCAATATTTTGTCATTAAATAAGGATAAAAGTATTATAGTGCAATGATAGTAATAAATTTCATGTTTGCTTCAGAAAAGCTTTCATTCAAAATTCTCATGAAAATTGCTATTAATATTACTGTTTAATGGCAACCTTTTTTTTATTAACAATGCGTAAATGTTCAGCGCGCCAAAGTACATCACTTGTGACGTCACAAAGTCCACGCCTTATTTCCAAAATAGAACATGAAAATAAATTTAATAAAAAATAACTGTTGGGAAAATTATTATTATTATTTTTATTTTTCATCCCATGCTTTTTTTTTTTTTTTTTTTTTTTTTTGCTCATTCTATCAATTTTTAGTGATTAAGACTGAATCAAACACCCCCATTGTTAATAAGTCCTTCATCTTCAAATAATTCGATGTCTTGCGTGCTGATTTTGGATACATCATTTTGTGTTAAATGTTATTGTGTTCAATAGCGTAATTAAAGGTCGGCAAGAGTGACCTCGCCAGGGGGGCGGCATTTCGACTGATTTAAAAAAAAAAATAATAAAAGTAGTTTTTTTTTTTAAATATCATAAAATATGAAAAATGCTTTAAAATTAAAAAAAAAAAAACTAGCAAGAAAAAGAGCTAGAGAGGGGACACATTAGGGTGTATCGAAAAAACTTTTTTTCGAAATCCATATTGTCTAGTTGATAAAAAGTTGCTCCTACCGACCCACATCTTACACAAAAAATTTATATGCAACAAAAATATTTAGCTGTCCTGCACGAGGCCTAATGTTTGCAATTTTCTTCAAAAAAATCAATTTTTTCTAAAAAAAATTTTGAATAATGGAAAAAATTTTAAAAGTTTTTGAAGTTGAAAATTGAGTAATATAGCGGGGAATTATCTTTAAATAAAAGGTTTTGCTCTCATGCGGCATTTAGGTTCCCGCATAGTACGCAAAAATAAGGATTTTTTAAAAGATCAAGTTAGAGTTTTCAATATAAATGTATTAGCTTTATTATTATTATTATTATTATTATTATTATTATTATTGTTATTATTATTGCAAATGTTGAGTTTAAAATTTCTTTTCTAATAAAGAATTTTTGATACATTTCTTTATGTTAAAAAGTTAAATAATATTTGAATTTATTTTCTGTTTATATTGTATGATTAGTAGTTTTGTGAAGTTTTAAAAAAATAATAATAAAGGTTATAAAATAATCTTGCAAACATCGTTTTCATTTTATTACATAGAAGTATGTTATTATAATAAGAAAGTATAAAAAACTAAACACCAAAACATATGTAGAATATTATGAGCATTATAATATACTACTGTTTTTCAACAGCTCTAAGAGGATACGTGAGTTTTGCTGGAGGCTTTTTCAGTACACCATTTGTAGAGTATTGCAAAGTCACATAATAATAAGCAACTATCGTTTGGTACACAAAAGTGCCTTTCGCTTCATATGGGATGGGATAGGACTTTTTCCCCACGCGGGCTATGGCTCTACAGCAACAGGGGCGAATACAGGATTTCATTTGGATTTCAGGGATCATGCTTAAGAAAGTAGTCTTACGTGCAAAAATTTTCCTCGTGCAAAAATATAAAGTTCATCTATTTAGGTGCTTTTCTTGAAAAAACGTGATTTTACACAAAAAGGTGAATCCTGCCAAATAGTTTCTTTTTCCAACTACAGCATTGTGTATCTACCTATCCACTTATCAACTTCATTCATAGCCACTTTAAGTTTCATTTTTTGTAAACATTTTATTTTGTCTATTTCTTCCCGATATGATAAAAACAAGACATACGTCGAGAGTGTAAGATAAGATACTTAATGTTATCATTAATACTGAAGAGTTATTATCTTAAAAACGATTGTTGAGTAGAAGTGATCTTTGAGAATTGACGCGCCACCTGAAACCAAGAACTTTGTTAGACTTCACATCGCTAACGTCTTTTGTCAAAGCACTTCGCCATATCAAATTGTAATTTCTTTTCATTACTTCGGGCTTATTGGACTTTTCTATTAAAAACTAGTGGTACCCGCACGGCTTTGCCCGTAGTAGAAAATTAAAAGATCATTTGGTTCGCCTGGATATTTACAAATAATGAATGATGAATTTGTCGCCAATATATGTTATGTTCATTTGCTCGCCTATGTTATGGCAATTTGCACGTACGCGTTATGATAATTTACTCAACCACATTGTGATAATTTACTCGTCCATCTTATGATAATGTGCTCGATAAAATGTTCTTAAAATTGGAATAGAAAAAGAACAAAATCGAATTTTCGAAAAATCACTTTGAGGTGCACACCCAGATGCTACAAACTAATTCTGTGCCAAATTTCATGAAAATCGGCAGAACGGTTTAGGCGCTATGCGCGTCAGAGACATCTAGACATCTAGACATCCAGACAGAGATCCAGAATTTCAGCTTTATTATTAGTAAAGAAAAAGAGAGGCAAGTAAAAGCAAATAAAAACGACAACATTAATGACAGTTTACTCAGGGGCGCCCCAATGAGAGTCACGGAAGGTCACTGTGACCATTCAAAAATTTCGTTATTCGACGAATTTCGTTTGATGATTCGGCAAAATTCATCA
Source organism: Uloborus diversus (assembly GCF_026930045.1). NCBI lineage: Eukaryota > Metazoa > Arthropoda > Arachnida > Araneae > Uloboridae > Uloborus > Uloborus diversus. The sequence continues at coordinate 113,171,527 of NC_072737.1, read as the reverse complement.
TTCGTCGAAATTTGGGGTTCCATTCTTAAAAATTTGAAGTTCCAGTCGGCAAAATTATCATTATTCAGCGAAATTTGAAGTTCCACTCGCTAAAATAATCATCATTCGGTAAAATTTGGAGTTCCAAATTGAGAACGTCTGCCTTCCCAAAAAGTTCGAGGGGCGCAACTTACAGTAATGTGCCCGCGAAAAGGATTGTCTGACTAACGAACATGATAAAACGCAAATTTACTAAAATAAAATTGATGTCTGAATCTTCAACTTAACAAAACTAAAGACTTATTCAAACTCGAGAGTGCTACAATTTTTTCATTCAAATTAAATTTTTTAAAATTTCGGTAGGTTGTATTCCGATCAGAGGCCGACAAAAACTGTTAGTTGTTAGGAAACAGGGGAAAAATTTAGGCCTCAGACGACTTACAATTCGTATGGAGATTCATATTATAAATGGAGAAATAATTATTTCTCAGATTTTATTGGCAAATTCAGTCCAATATGGTTTGTAAAAGATTCTTTTCCGATTCTGAAAAATCTAGTCACCAAGGTTTTTCGTGCAATCGTGAATTTCTTATTATCCTCACTTGACCAAAGTTGATTTTTCAGATTGCCATGAAGACGAGAATAAGCTAACTCATCGTTTCAATATTTATTAAGAGGACAAATTTTCGTCGCTATAGTTACAAATCCTTTAAGTTCATTCAAAACTTAACTGAAGCAGATTTTATTTTAACAAAAAGCTCTCGCCCTTTTTCTACATCCTCCTCCTCGATGTAAAATTATAGGGAAAACATCCACATAATTAGGCTTGCCAGACGTCCCATTTTGACCGGGACAGTTCCGGTTTTCAGGCGAAATCCCGGTGTCCCGGCCGGTTTACTTCCTGTCCCGGTAAAAGATAAATTTTATTACAGATTACCAAATATAATCAACTGTGTTCGATTATTTAGGATAATTATTTTGTTATTTGTAAAATTGACTTCTAAAACTACTATCGGATTAGCTTGTGAGAATTTTTACACGATTAAAACCAAAAAAAAAAAAAAAAACTTTTTAAAAAAGTCCAAGCTTATGAAAAGTACATATTATGCTGTTCAAATTTTACTTCCACATTTGAAGTGTTTCTTTTTACTAAATTTTCTTCTAAATACTAACATGAAAAAATTAAAATGCATAAATTTATATTGCTTGAGTTATTTATTACTACTCCTGGTTTTCGTGCATGATTAGTGACCGTTTATTCATAGCATTGAGAATGAACTACTCCCTTCTAAGACGCTATAAAACCAACCAATGCTTGTGCTCTTTAGAATGTCCGTAGCGCTGAGGGAGGGGGTGGGGCTTCTGTGTCCCGGTTGAACATTTTAGAAATCTGGCAAGTCTACTTATAATTGAACTTAAAAAGCAAAACTTCACCTAAATATATAATTTCCATATTACTAATTCTCATCATTTAAGATTGATAAGAAATAAAAATACATAACGTTATACGCTGTAAATAATCTTTATGGTAAGTGAACTAGTGGATAATGGTCATAAAATCTTTATCTTTATTACCGCGTCCTGATTTCTTTTTTTATAAATAGACCTCGTATTAGCTGTTCTAGAAAATCAAAAGTCACATGTTTCTTTAAACATCTTTAAAGTCTGCATGACATAGGCTGCTCTTGCGGGAGGGGTGGGCAAAGGGGGCAGCTTCCCCCTCACTTTTAAAGTTCAAGGGACTTTCCCTACTCACTTCAAACTTAAAAATTTATAATCGATTGAAGAATTTTTTTTACAGGATAAACTGATTTATTTTATGAAAATCAACTCTAAAAATTCCAAATACATAGACTTTTCTCATGTTATTTCATAAGAATAGAACTTTGAATTGGCAGAGGGAATGTCCACGCTGACCATCCATCCCGATTTTAGATGCCAATTTCCATTTCTCGAGGTCATTTAAAAGTGATTTTAAAAGTTAATAAAATAGTCCAGTTTTACAAAAAAAAAAAATCAGCTTCAAGACATTGTCCTTTAACCCCCAACATTTATTTCGACCCCCACTTTTTCGGTGCACCAACCGCCTATGCTACATGGGATGATACAGTAGACCCTCGATTTACGCGGGGTTACGGTTATGTTCCACGGAAATGCCGCGTAAATCGAAACCGCGTAAATTGAGGCCTAACAGTAGTGTTAAAATAGGGGTTAGGTTCCGTGGATAAAAAAAAAATACTTCATTCTAGTGATGAGTAAATGTATAATAAGTTTAATGTGCAGTGTACTTATATCGATTTCTATGCACAACATGCATAAAGAAAACATAAATTAATTTCGTGTTCTGTTTATAAAGAGGAACTGCTGGCTATGATAGTTTTTTGGCAGTCACTAAGAATTTTTCTCTGTAGTTCTTTGCAGAGAATTAACGCATCCATGATCACTTGCGTCATTTCCATGATAGAATCTTTCTTCACCAACAAATCAGAAATATCATTTCTATTGTCTAGGAATGGCTCAAAATTTTTGATGTGAACGTTTTTGGTTGTGTGTCGCCGATGTCGGTATCCTTGTTGGTTTTGGCCTCCTTTGTCACTCCTAAAAGCTCTTTTTCCAGTGAGTTCTGAACTATGTGAGTTTAATAACTTTACTTCTGGAAAGAGCTCTGGAAGAACCAATCGCATAAAATATCTCCAGCGGCCCAAGCTCGATTGTTAGCACGCCAAAGCCAAAATGCAGTTTATTACGTGTAATCTGCCATCTTTAAGAGTTAGGACTTTGAAAGAGGGGAAATTTTTATCCGTTTGCATTGCCGCATCCGCGTAAAACCGAAACTCATCCGCGTAAAATAAAATAAAGGTGTCAAATCTTTAACCGCGTAAACATGGGCGCCCATGTGCAAAGTCGAAAGGGGGGGGGGGGAGGCTCAAGTATTTTCCCCGTGGTTTAGCTGGATATTTTTCCCGTGTAAACTGATTTCAGGACAGATTAGAGTCATTAAAATTTGACATTTTTAATCTTATTTATTAATGGCTGGAGAAGAAATGTTTTTACATTTTTGCAAAGAAAAAAGTACTAAAAGCAAGGAAGTTCTAATTTAAAAAGGGGGGGGGGACCTCAAACCCCCCCCCCCCCTGCCCCTCTATATGGGCGCCCTTGCGCGTAAAATAAACCCGCGCAAAACGAGGATCGACTGTATTTTCTTGAAAAATTACTTCGAAATTCTAAGCAACTTTTCCCGTCGGAATTTTGCAAACGACCAAAATTTAATCTAATTAATTTTTTATTGAAATTTAATTTATGTAAGAATTGGAATAAAGCAATTAAATTCCTACGAAGTTATTAAAATTAAAAATAGATTGTATTTGAGGCGGTATTTCTCAAATGTAATACTTTTTTTTTTTTTTAGTTTTAATATTTTTAAGTATGGAATTTGTAGGAATGATTGTCTTTTGTAAGGAAATGATGCTGTCTGAAAACTAACATCCGGAAAACCCTAATCCAATTAAAATAATAAACCAAAATGTAACTGAAAAAAAAAAGTCTATTAATACTTTGAACTCGCTCATTCTTAATGTCACTGTTTTTCAACTCATCCGAAGTTTTAATTTTCTTTCGGAATGAGAATATATTTAGTTGCCATTTTTTTTCTTCATTAATTAATTTGACTTGATAGGAAATTCATATCCGTTTCATATTTAAAGGAAGTTTTTTAACCCACATAATGAAATCAAAACTAGGTTAAACTTATTTTTTCAGATAAAAATGATTTGGTTTAGTATTGATGAAACTGATACTACTGAAATTTCATTTACAATCAGCTTCGCAATTGTTTCTTTGTGGGAATCCTCAACCTATCGTCCCTTTTTACAAGAGTGCCCACCTTGGGGGGGGGGGGGGGGGGGGGGGCATGGTGAAGACTGCGCCATTAAAATTTTTAGGGAGGTGTTTTGAGGGGCATTCTTTTCAGTTTTAGTTGGCTCTTGCTTTTTTGGGGGGGGGGCTTTGCGATATCTAGAGGGGGTGCGCCCTTGATCTTAGGGTGTGGGTCCCCTGCTTTTTACAGTGGAATCGATCCCGAGAGCTAGTTTTGGCTTTCGAGAACTTACAGTATTAGTGGAGCGAGGAAGAATAGAATTGTTAGTTAAACAAAATATCCATTTGGCGAAGTTTGGCAGTGTCCTGAAACTTTATTCTAA